>NW_027462096.1:0-47145 GCF_050947455.1 Rhinoderma darwinii
CAAGATCAAGCGTCTAAGACTTACGGTTCAAGAATTAGCCTCAGAAACAGTGGGAAACAGTGCTTCTATACTAATTGCCAGGCGCTGAGACGAATGCCGCCAAGATCGAGCGTCTATGACTTACGGTTCAAGAATTAGCCTCAGAAACAGTGGTTCTGAACATGCTGCCAATAGCTCGCCTGGGAAACATCCAGAGAAGTCCAAGATAGTGTTTTTTAGACTGGCTGCCACGAGCTGAAACGAATGCAGCCAAGAGCGAGCGTCTGTGACTTACGGTTCAAGAGTTATTCACAGAAACATGGTTCTGAACTTTGCTGCCAGCCGCGAAAGCGAAAGTAACCAAGATCGAGCGTCTAGGATTTACTTGTGAATAGCTCGCCTGGGAAACTTTGAGATAAGTCAAAGACAGTGCTTCTATACTAATTGCCAGGCGCTGAGACGAATGCCGCCAAGATCAAGCGTCTAAGACTTACGGTTCAAGAATTAGCCTCAGAAACAGTGGGAAACAGTGCTTCTATACTAATTGCCAGGCGCTGAGACGAATGCCGCCAAGATCGAGCGTCTATGACTTACGGTTCAAGAATTAGCCTCAGAAACAGTGGTTCTGAACATGCTGCCAATAGCTCGCCTGGGAAACATCCAGAGAAGTCCAAGATAGTGTTTTTTAGACTGGCTGCCACGAGCTGAAACGAATGCAGCCAAGAGCGAGCGTCTGTCACTTACGGTTCAAGAGTTATTCACAGAAACATGGTTCTGAACTTTGCTGCCAGCCGCGAAAGCGAAAATAACCAAGATCGAGCGTCTAGGATTTACTTGTCAATAGCTCGCCTGGGAAACATCCAGAGAAGTCAAAGACAGTGCTTCTATACTAATTGCCAGGCGCTGAGACGAATGCCGCCAAGATCGAGCGTCTATGACTTACGGTTCAAGAATTAGCCTCAGAAACAGTTGGAAACAATGCTTCTATACTAATTGCCAGGCGCTGAGACGAATGCCGCCAAGATCGAGCGTCTGTGACTTACGGTTCAAGAGTTATTCACAGAAACATGGTTCTGAACTTTGCTGCCAGCCGCGAAAGCGAAAGTAACCAAGATCGAGCGTCTAGGATTTACTTGTGAATAGCTCGCCTGGGAAACTTTGAGATAAGTCAAAGACAGTGCTTATATACTAATTGCCAGGCGCTGAGACGAATGCCGCCAAGATCAAGCGTCTAAGACTTACGGTTCAAGAATTAGCCTCAGAAACAGTGGGAAACAGTGCTTCTATACTAATTGCCAGGCGCTGAGACGAATGCCGCCAAGATCGAGCGTCTATGACTTACGGTTCAAGAATTAGCCTCAGAAACAGTGGTTCTGAACATGCTGCCAATAGCTCGCCTGGGAAACATCCAGAGAAGTCCAAGATAGTGTTTTTTTTAGACTGGCTGCCACGAGCTGAAACGAATGCAGCCAAGAGCGAGCGTCTGTGACTTACGGTTCAAAAGTTATTCACATAAACATGGTTCTGAACTTTGCTGCCAGCCGCGAAAGCGAAAGCAACCAAGATCGAGCGTCTAGGATTTACTTGTGAATAGCTCGCCTGGAAAACATCCAGAGAAGTCAAAGACAGTGCAGCTATACTAATTGCCAGGCGCTGAGACGAATGCCGCCAAGATCAAGCGTCTAAGTCTTACGGTTCAAGAATTAGCCTCAGAAACAGTGGGAAACAGTGCTTCTATACTAATTGCCAGGCGCTGAGACGAATGCCGCCAAGATCGAGCGTCTATGACTTACGGTTCAAGAATTAGCCTCAGAAACAGTGGTTCTGAACATGCTGCCAATAGCTCGCCTGGGAAACATCCAGAGAAGTCCAAGATAGTGTTTTTTAGACTGGCTGCCACGAGCTGAAACGAATGCAGCCAAGAGCGAGCGTCTGTGACTTACGGTTCAAGAGTTATTCACAGAAACATGGTTCTGAACTTTGCTGCCAGCCGCGAAAGCGAAAGTAACCAAGATCGAGCGTCTAGGATTTACTTGTGAATAGCTCGCCTGGGAAACTTTGAGATAAGTCAAAGACAGTGCTTCTATACTAATTGCCAGGCGCTGAGACGAATGCCGCCAAGATCAAGCGTCTAAGACTTACGGTTCAAGAATTAGCCTCAGAAACAGTGGGAAACAGTGCTTCTATACTAATTGCCAGGCGCTGAGACGAATGCCGCCAAGATCGAGCGTCTATGACTTACGGTTCAAGAATTAGCCTCAGAAACAGTGGTTTTGAACCGGCTACCAATAGCTCGCCTGGGAAACATCCAGAGAAGTCCAAGATAGTGTTTTTTTTAGACTGGCTGCCACGAGCTGAAACGAATGCAGCCAAGAGCGATCGTCTGTGACTTACGGTTCAAGAGTTATTCACAGAAACATGGTTCTGAACTTTGCTGCCAGCCGCGAAAGCGAAAGTAACCAAGATCGAGCGTCTAGGATTTACTTGTGAGTAGCTCGCCTGGGAAACTTTGAGATAAGTCAAAGACAGTGCTTCTATACTAATTGCCAGGCGCTGAGACGAATGCCGCCAAGATCAAGCGTCTAAGACTTACGGTTCAAGAATTAGCCTCAGAAATAGTGGTTCTGAACATGCTGCCAATAGCTCGCCTGGGAAACATCCAGAGAAGTCCAAGATAGTGTTTTTTTTAGACTGGCTGCCACGAACTGAAACGAATGCAGCCAAGAGCGAGCGTCTGTGACTTACGGTTCAAGAGTTATTTACAGAAACATGGTTCTGAACTTTGCTGCCAGCCGCGAAAGCGAAAGTAACCAAGATCGAGCGTCTAGGATTTACTTGTGAATAGCTCGCCTGGGAAACTTTGAGATAAGTCAAAGACAGTGCTTCTATACTAATTGCCAGGCGCTGAGACGAATGCCGCCAAGATCAAGCGTCTAAGACTTACGGTTCAAGAATTAGCCTCAGAAACAGTGGGAAACAGTGCTTCTATACTAATTGCCAGGCGCTGAGACGAATGCCGCCAAGATCGAGCGTCTATGACTTACGGTTCAAGAATTAGCCTCAGAAACAGTGGTTCTGAACATGCTGCCAATAGCTCGCCTGGGAAACATCCAGAGAAGTCCAAGATTGTGTTTTTTAGACTGGCTGCCACGAGCTGAAACGAATGCAGCCAAGAGCGAGCGTCTGTGACTTACGGTTCAAGAGTTATTCACAGAAACATGGTTCTGAACTTTGCTGCCAGCCGCGAAAGCGAAAGTAACCAAGATCGAGCGTCTAGGATTTACTTGTGAATAGCTCGCCTGGGAAACTTTCAGATAAGTCAAAGACAGTGCTTCTATACTAATTGCCAGGCGCTGAGACGAATGCCGCCAAGATCAAGCGTCTAAGACTTACGGTTCAAGAATTAGCCTCAGAAACAGTGGGAAACAGTGCTTCTATACTAATTGCCAGGCGCTGAGACGAATGCCGCCAAGATCGAGCGTCTATGACTTACGGTTCAAGAATTAGCCTCAGAAACAGTGGTTTTGAACCGGCTACCAATAGCTCGCCTGGGAAACATCCAGAGAAGTCCAAGATAGTGTTTTTTAGACTGGCTGCCACGAGCTGAAACGAATGCAGCCAAGAGCGAGCGTCTGTCACTTACGGTTCAAGAGTTATTCACAGAAACATGGTTCTGAACTTTGCTGCCAGCCGCGAAAGCGAAAATAACCAAGATCGAGCGTCTAGGATTTACTTGTCAATAGCTCGCCTGGGAAACATCCAGAGAAGTCAAAGACAGTGCTTCTATACTAATTGCCAGGCGCTGAGACGAATGCCGCCAAGATCGAGCGTCTATGACTTACGGTTCAAGAATTAGCCTCAGAAACAGTTGGAAACAATGCTTCTATACTAATTGCCAGGCGCTGAGACGAATGCCGCCAAGATCGAGCGTCTATGACTTACGGTTCAAGAATTAGCCTCAGAAACAGTGGTTCTGAACATGCTGCCAATAGCTCGCCTGGGAAACATCCAGAGAAGTCCAAGATAGTGTTTTTTTAGACTGGCTGCCACGAGCTGAAACGAATGCAGCCAAGAACGAGCGTCTGTGACTTACGGTTCAAGAGTTATTCACAGAAACATGGTTCTGAACTTTGCTGCCAGCCGCGAAAGCGAAAGTAACCAAGATCGAGCGTCTAGGATTTACTTGTGAATAGCTCGCCTGGGAAACTTTGAGATAAGTCAAAGACAGTGCTTATATACTAATTGCCAGGCGCTGAGACGAATGCCGCCAAGATCAAGCGTCTAAGACTTACGGTTCAAGAATTAGCCTCAGAAACAGTGGGAAACAGTGCTTCTATACTAATTGCCAGGCGCTGAGACGAATGCCGCCAAGATCGAGCGTCTATGACTTACGGTTCAAGAATTAGCCTCAGAAACAGTGGTTCTGAACATGCTGCCAATAGCTCGCCTGGGAAACATCCAGAGAAGTCCAAGATAGTGTTTTTTAGACTGGCTGCCACGAGCTGAAACGAATGCAGCCAAGAGCGAGCGTCTGTGACTTACGGTTCAAGAGTTATTCACAGAAACATGGTTCTGAACTTTGCTGCCAGCCGCGAAAGCGAAAGTAACCAAGATCGAGCGTCTAGGATTTACTTGTGAATAGCTCGCCTGGGAAACTTTGAGATAAGTCAAAGACAGTGCTTCTATACTAATTGCCAGGCGCTGAGACGAATGCCGCCAAGATCAAGCGTCTAAGACTTACGGTTCAAGAATTAGCCTCAGAAACAGTGGGAAACAGTGCTTCTATACTAATTGCCAGGCGCTGAGACGAATGCCGCCAAGATCGAGCGTCTATGACTTACGGTTCAAGAATTAGCCTCAGAAACAGTGGTTTTGAACCGGCTACCAATAGCTCGCCTGGGAAACATCCAGAGAAGTCCAAGATAGTGTTTTTTTAGACTGGCTGCCACGAGCTGAAACGAATGCAGCCAAGAGCGATCGTCTGTGACTTACGGTTCAAGAGTTATTCACAGAAACATGGTTCTGAACTTTGCTGCCAGCCGCGAAAGCGAAAGTAACCAAGATCGAGCGTCTAGGATTTACTTGTGAGTAGCTCGCCTGGGAAACTTTGAGATAAGTCAAAGACAGTGCTTCTATACTAATTGCCAGGCGCTGAGACGAATGCCGCCAAGATCAAGCGTCTAAGACTTACGGTTCAAGAATTAGCCTCAGAAATAGTGGTTCTGAACATGCTGCCAATAGCTCGCCTGGGAAACATCCAGAGAAGTCCAAGATAGTGTTTTTTTTAGACTGGCTGCCACGAACTGAAACGAATGCAGCCAAGAGCGAGCGTCTGTGACTTACGGTTCAAGAGTTATTTACAGAAACATGGTTCTGAACTTTGCTGCCAGCCGCGAAAGCGAAAGTAACCAAGATCGAGCGTCTAGGATTTACTTGTGAATAGCTCACCTGGGAAACTTTGAGATAAGTCAAAGACAGTGCTTCTATACTAATTGCCAGGCGCTGAGACGAATGCCGCCAAGATCAAGCGTCTAAGACTTACGGTTCAAGAATTAGCCTCAGAAACAGTGGGAAACAGTGCTTCTATACTAATTGCCAGGCGCTGAGACGAATGCCGCCAAGATCGAGCGTCTATGACTTACGGTTCAAGAATTAGCCTCAGAAACAGTGGTTCTGAACATGCTGCCGATAGCTCGCCTGGGAAACATCCAGAGAAGTCCAAGATTGTGTTTTTTAGACTGGCTGCCACGAGCTGAAACGAATGCAGCCAAGAGCGAGCGTCTGTGACTTACGGTTCAAGAGTTATTCACAGAAACATGGTTCTGAACTTTGCTGCCAGCCGCGAAAGCGAAAGTAACCAAGATCGAGCGTCTAGGATTTACTTGTGAATAGCTCGCCTGGGAAACTTTGAGATAAGTCAAAGACAGTGCTTCTATACTAATTGCCAGGCGCTGAGACGAATGCCGCCAAGATCAAGCGTCTAAGACTTACGGTTCAAGAATTAGCCTCAGAAACAGTGGGAAACAGTGCTTCTATACTAATTGCCAGGCGCTGAGACGAATGCCGCCAAGATCGAGCGTCTATGACTTACGGTTCAAGAATTAGCCTCAGAAACAGTGGTTCTGAACATGCTGCCAATAGCTCGACTGGGAAACATCCAGAGAAGTCCAAGATAGTGTTTTTTAGACTGGCTGCCACGAGCTGAAACGAATGCAGCCAAGAGCGAGCGTCTGTGACTTACGGTTCAAGAGTTATTCACAGAAACATGGTTCTGAACTTTGCTGCCAGCCGCGAAAGCGAAAGTAACCAAGATCGAGCGTCTAGGATTTACTTGTGAATAGCTCGCCTGGGAAACTTTGAGATAAGTCAAAGACAGTGCTTCTATACTAATTGCCAGGCGCTGAGACGAATGCCGCCAAGATCAAGCGTCTAAGACTTACGGTTCAAGAATTAGCCTCAGAAACAGTGGGAAACAGTGCTTCTATACTAATTGCCAGGCGCTGAGACGAATGCCGCCAAGATCGAGCGTCTATGACTTACGGTTCAAGAATTAGCCTCAGAAACAGTGGTTCTGAACATGCTGCCAATAGCTCGCCTGGGAAACATCCAGAGAAGTCCAAGATTGTGTTTTTTAGACTGGCTGCCACGAGCTGAAACGAATGCAGCCAAGAGCGAGCGTCTGTGACTTACGGTTCAAGAGTTATTCACAGAAACATGGTTCTGAACTTTGCTGCCAGCCGCGAAAGCGAAAGTAACCAAGATCGAGCGTCTAGGATTTACTTGTGAATAGCTCGCCTGGGAAACTTTCAGATAAGTCAAAGACAGTGCTTCTATACTAATTGCCAGGCGCTGAGACGAATGCCGCCAAGATCAAGCGTCTAAGACTTACGGTTCAAGAATTAGCCTCAGAAACAGTGGGAAACAGTGCTTCTATACTAATTGCCAGGCGCTGAGACGAATGCCGCCAAGATCGAGCGTCTATGACTTACGGTTCAAGAATTAGCCTCAGAAACAGTGGTTTTGAACCGGCTGCCAATAGCTCGCCTGGGAAACATCCAGAGAAGTCCAAGATAGTGTTTTTTTTAGACTGGCTGCCACGAGCTGAAACGAATGCAGCCAAGAGCGAGCGTCTGTGACTTACGGTTCAAGAGATATTCACAGAAACATGGTTCTGAACTTTGCTGCCAGCCGCGAAAGCGAAAGTAACCAAGATCGAGCGTCTAGGATTTACTTGTGAATAGCTCGCCTGGGAAACTTTGAGATAAGTCAAAGACAGTGCTTCTATACTAATTGCCAGGCGCTGAGACGAATGCCGCCAAGATCAAGCGTCTAAGACTTACGGTTCAAGAATTAGCCTCAGAAACAGTGGGAAACAGTGCTTCTATACTAATTGCCAGGCGCTGAGACGAATGCCGCCAAGATCGAGCGTCTATGACTTACGGTTCAAGAATTAGCCTCAGAAACAGTGGTTTTGAACCGGCTACCAATAGCTCGCCTGGGAAACATCCAGAGAAGTCCAAGATAGTGTTTTTTTAGACTGGCTGCCACGAGCTGAAACGAATGCAGCCAAGAGCGAGCGTCTGTGACTTACGGTTCAAGAGTTATTCACAGAAACATGGTTCTGAACTTTGCTGCCAGCCGCGAAAGCGAAAGTAACCAAGATCGAGCGTCTAGGATTACTTGTCAATAGCTCGCCTGGGAAACATCCAGAGAAGTCAAAGACAGTGCTTCTAAACTAATTGCCAGGCGCTGAGACGAATGCCGCCAAGATCGAGCGTCTATGACTTACGGTTCAAGAATTAGCCTCAGAAACAGTGGTTCTGAACATGCTGCCAATAGCTCGCCTGGGAAACATCCAGAGAAGTCCAAGATAGTGTTTTTTTTAGACTGGCTGCCACGAGTTGAACGAATGCAGCCAAGAGCGAGCGTCTGTGACTTACGGTTCAAAAGTTATTCACATAAACATGGTTCTGAACTTTGCTGCCAGCCTGAAAGCGAAAGCAACCAAGATCGAGCGTCTAGGATTTACTTGTGAATAGCTCGCCTGGAAAACATCCAGAGAAGTCAAAGACAGTGCAGCTATACTAATTGCCAGGCGCTGAGACGAATGACGCCAAGATCAAGCGTCTAAGACTTACGGTTCAAGAATTAGCCTCAGAAACAGTGGGAAACAGTGCTTCTATACTAATTGCCAGGCGCTGAGACGAATGCCGCCAAGATCGAGCGTCTATGACTTACGGTTCAAGAATTAGCCTCAGAAACAGTGGTTCTGAACATGCTGCCAATAGCTCGCCTGGGAAACATCCAGAGAAGTCCAAGATAGTGTTTTTTAGACTGGCTGCCACGAGCTGAAACGAATGCAGCCAAGAGCGAGCGTCTGTGACTTACGGTTCAAGAGTTATTCACAGAAACATGGTTCTGAACTTTGCTGCCAGCCGCGAAAGCGAAAGTAACCAAGATCGAGCGTCTAGGATTTACTTGTGAATAGCTCGCCTGGGAAACTTTGAGATAAGTCAAAGACAGTGCTTCTATACTAATTGCCAGGCGCTGAGACGAATGCCGCCAAGATCAAGCGTCTAAGACTTACGGTTCAAGAATTAGCCTCAGAAACAGTGGGAAACAGTGCTTCTATACTAATTGCCAGGCGCTGAGACGAATGCCGCCAAGATCGAGCGTCTATGACTTACGGTTCAAGAATTAGCCTCAGAAACAGTGGTTCTGAACATGCTGCCAATAGCTCGCCTGGGAAACATCCAGAGAAGTCCAAGATAGTGTTTTTTAGACTGGCTGCCACGAGCTGAAACGAATGCAGCCAAGAGCGAGCGTCTGTGACTTACGGTTCAAGAGTTATTCACAGAAACATGGTTCTGAACTTTGCTGCCAGCCGCGAAAGCGAAAGTAACCAAGATCGAGCGTCTAGGATTTACTTGTGAATAGCTCGCCTGGGAAACTTTGAGATAAGTCAAAGACAGTGCTTCTATACTAATTGCCAGGCGCTGAGACGAATGCCGCCAAGATCAAGCGTCTAAGACTTACGGTTCAAAAAAAGAATTAGCCTCAGAAACAGTGGGAAACAGTGCTTCTATACTAATTGCCAGGCGCTGAGACGAATGCCGCCAAGATCGAGCGTCTATGACTTACGGTTCAAGAATTAGCCTCAGAAACAGTGGTTTTGAACCGGCTACCAATAGCTCGCCTGGGAAACATCCAGAGAAGTCCAAGATAGTGTTTTTTTAGACTGGCTGCCACGAGCTGAAACGAATGCAGCCAAGAGCGAGCGTCTGTGACTTACGGTTCAAGAGTTATTCACAGAAACATGGTTCTGAAGTTTGCTGCCAGCCGCGAAAGCGAAAGTAACCAAGATCGAGCGTCTAGGATTTACTTGTGAGTAGCTCGCCTGGGAAACTTTGAGATAAGTCAAAGACAGTGCTTCTATACTAATTGCCAGGCGCTGAGACGAATGCCGCCAAGATCAAGCGTCTAAGACTTACGGTTCAAGAATTAGCCTCAGAAATAGTGGTTCTGAACATGCTGCCAATAGCTCGCCTGGGAAACATCCAGAGAAGTCCAAGATAGTGTTTTTTTTAGACTGGCTGCCACGAACTGAAACGAATGCAGCCAAGAGCGAGCGTCTGTGACTTACGGTTCAAGAGTTATTTACAGAAACATGGTTCTGAACTTTGCTGCCAGCCGCGAAAGCGAAAGTAACCAAGATCGAGCGTCTAGGATTTACTTGTGAATAGCTCGCCTGGGAAACTTTGAGATAAGTCAAAGACAGTGCTTCTATACTAATTGCCAGGCGCTGAGACGAATGCCGCCAAGATCAAGCGTCTAAGACTTACGGTTCAAGAATTAGCCTCAGAAACAGTGGGAAACAGTGCTTCTATACTAATTGCCAGGCGCTGAGACGAATGCCGCCAAGATCGAGCGTCTATGACTTACGGTTCAAGAATTAGCCTCAGAAACAGTGGTTCTGAACATGCCTCCAATAGCTCGCCTGGGAAACATCCAGAGAAGTCCAAGATAGTGTTTTTTAGACTGGCTGCCACGAGCTGAAACGAATGCAGCCAAGAGCGAGCGTCTGTGACTTACGGTTCAAGAGTTATTCACAGAAACATGGTTCTGAACTTTGCTGCCAGCCGCGAAAGCGAAAGTAACCAAGATCGAGCGTCTAGGATTTACTTGTGAATAGCTCGCCTGGGAAACTTTGAGATAAGTCAAAGACAGTGCTTCTATACTAATTGCCAGGCGCTGAGACGAATGCCGCCAAGATCAAGCGTCTAAGACTTACGGTTCAAGAATTAGCCTCAGAAACAGTGGGAAACAGTGCTTCTATACTAATTGCCAGGCGCTGAGACGAATGCCGCCAAGATCGAGCGTCTATGACTTACGGTTCAAGAATTAGCCTCAGAAACAGTGGTTCTGAACATGCTGCCAATAGCTCGACTGGGAAACATCCAGAGAAGTCCAAGATAGTGTTTTTTAGACTGGCTGCCACGAGCTGAAACGAATGCAGCCAAGAGCGAGCGTCTGTGACTTACGGTTCAAGAGTTATTCACAGAAACATGGTTCTGAACTTTGCTGCCAGCCGCGAAAGCGAAAGTAACCAAGATCGAGCGTCTAGGATTTACTTGTGAATAGCTCGCCTGGGAAACTTTGAGATAAGTCAAAGACAGTGCTTCTATACTAATTGCCAGGCGCTGAGACGAATGCCGCCAAGATCAAGCGTCTAAGACTTACGGTTCAAGAATTAGCCTCAGAAACAGTGGGAAACAGTGCTTCTATACTAATTGCCAGGCGCTGAGACGAATGCCGCCAAGATCGAGCGTCTATGACTTACGGTTCAAGAATTAGCCTCAGAAACAGTGGTTCTGAACATGCTGCCAATAGCTCGCCTGGGAAACATCCAGAGAAGTCCAAGATTGTGTTTTTTAGACTGGCTGCCACGAGCTGAAACGAATGCAGCCAAGAGCGAGCGTCTGTGACTTACGGTTCAAGAGTTATTCACAGAAACATGGTTCTGAACTTTGCTGCCAGCCGCGAAAGCGAAAGTAACCAAGATCGAGCGTCTAGGATTTACTTGTGAATAGCTCGCCTGGGAAACTTTCAGATAAGTCAAAGACAGTGCTTCTATACTAATTGCCAGGCGCTGAGACGAATGCCGCCAAGATCAAGCGTCTAAGACTTACGGTTCAAGAATTAGCCTCAGAAACAGTGGGAAACAGTGCTTCTATACTAATTGCCAGGCGCTGAGACGAATGCCGCCAAGATCGAGCGTCTATGACTTACGGTTCAAGAATTAGCCTCAGAAACAGTGGTTTTGAACCGGCTGCCAATAGCTCGCCTGGGAAACATCCAGAGAAGTCCAAGATAGTGTTTTTTTTAGACTGGCTGCCACGAGCTGAAACGAATGCAGCTAAGAGCGAGCGTCTGTGACTTACGGTTCAAGAGATATTCACAGAAACATGGTTCTGAACTTTGCTGCCAGCCGCGAAAGCGAAAGTAACCAAGATCGAGCGTCTAGGATTTACTTGTGAATAGCTCGCCTGGGAAACTTTGAGATAAGTCAAAGACAGTGCTTCTATACTAATTGCCAGGCGCTGAGACGAATGCCGCCAAGATCAAGCGTCTAAGACTTACGGTTCAAGAATTAGCCTCAGAAACAGTGGGAAACAGTGCTTCTATACTAATTGCCAGGCGCTGAGACGAATGCCGCCAAGATCGAGCGTCTATGACTTACGGTTCAAGAATTAGCCTCGGAAACAGTGGTTTTGAACCGGCTACCAATAGCTCGCCTGGGAAACATCCAGAGAAGTCCAAGATAGTGTTTTTTTAGACTGGCTGCCACGAGCTGAAACGAATGCAGCCAAGAGCGAGCGTCTGTGACTTACGGTTCAAGAGTTATTCACAGAAACATGGTTCTGAACTTTGCTGCCAGCCGCGAAAGCGAAAGTAACCAAGATCGAGCGTCTAGGATTTACTTGTCAATAGCTCGCCTGGGAAACATCCAGAGAAGTCAAAGACAGTGCTTCTATACTAATTGCCAGGCGCTGAGACGAATGCCGCCAAGATCGAGCGTCTATGACTTACGGTTCAAGAATTAGCCTCAGAAACAGTGGTTCTGAACATGCTGCCAATAGCTCGCCTGGGAAACATCCAGAGAAGTCCAAGATAGTGTTTTTTTTAGACTGGCTGCCACGAGTTGAAACGAATGCAGCCAAGAGCGAGCGTCTGTGACTTACGGTTCAAAAGTTATTCACATAAACATGGTTCTGAACTTTGCTGCCAGCCTGAAAGCGAAAGCAACCAAGATCGAGCGTCTAGGATTTACTTGTGAATAGCTCGCCTGGAAAACATCCAGAGAAGTCAAAGACAGTGCAGCTATACTAATTGCCAGGCGCTGAGACGAATGACGCCAAGATCAAGCGTCTAAGACTTACGGTTCAAGAATTAGCCTCAGAAACAGTGGGAAACAGTGCTTCTATACTAATTGCCAGGCGCTGAGACGAATGCCGCCAAGATCGAGCGTCTATGACTTACGGTTCAAGAATTAGCCTCAGAAACAGTGGTTCTGAACATGCTGCCAATAGCTCGCCTGGGAAACATCCAGAGAAGTCCAAGATAGTGTTTTTTAGACTGGCTGCCACGAGCTGAAACGAATGCAGCCAAGAGCGAGCGTCTGTGACTTACGGTTCAAGAGTTATTCACAGAAACATGGTTCTGAACTTTGCTGCCAGCCGCGAAAGCGAAAGTAACCAAGATCGAGCGTCTAGGATTTACTTGTGAATAGCTCGCCTGGGAAACTTTGAGATAAGTCAAAGACAGTGCTTCTATACTAATTGCCAGGCGCTGAGACGAATGCCGCCAAGATCAAGCGTCTAAGACTTACGGTTCAAGAATTAGCCTCAGAAACAGTGGGAAACAGTGCTTCTATACTAATTGCCAGGCGCTGAGACGAATGCCGCCAAGATCGAGCGTCTATGACTTACGGTTCAAGAATTAGCCTCAGAAACAGTGGTTCTGAACATGCTGCCAATAGCTCGCCTGGGAAACATCCAGAGAAGTCCAAGATAGTGTTTTTTAGACTGGCTGCCACGAGCTGAAACGAATGCAGCCAAGAGCGAGCGTCTGTGACTTACGGTTCAAGAGTTATTCACAGAAACATGGTTCTGAACTTTGCTGCCAGCCGCGAAAGCGAAAGTAACCAAGATCGAGCGTCTAGGATTTACTTGTGAATAGCTCGCCTGGGAAACTTTGAGATAAGTCAAAGACAGTGCTTCTATACTAATTGCCAGGCGCTGAGACGAATGCCGCCAAGATCAAGCGTCTAAGACTTACGGTTCAAGAATTAGCCTCAGAAACAGTGGGAAACAGTGCTTCTATACTAATTGCCAGGCGCTGAGACGAATGCCGCCAAGATCGAGCGTCTATGACTTACGGTTCAAGAATTAGCCTCAGAAACATTGGTTTTGAACCGGCTACCAATAGCTCGCCTGGGAAACATCCAGAGAAGTCCAAGATAGTGTTTTTTTAGACTGGCTGCCACGAGCTGAAACGAATGCAGCCAAGAGCGAGCGTCTGTGACTTACGGTTCAAGAGTTATTCACAGAAACATGGTTCTGAAGTTTGCTGCCAGCCGCGAAAGCGAAAGTAACCAAGATCGAGCGTCTAGGATTTACTTGTCAATAGCTCGCCTGGGAAACATCCAGAGAAGTCAAAGACAGTGCTTCTATACTAATTGCCAGGCGCTGAGACGAATGCCGCCAAGATCGAGCGTCTATGACTTACGGTTCAAGAATTAGCCTCAGAAACAGTGGGAAACAGTGCTTCTATACTAATTGCCAGGCGCTGAGACGAATGCCGCCAAGATCAAGCGTCTAAGACTTACGGTTCAAGAATTAGCCTCAGAAACAGTGGGAAACAGTGCTTCTATACTAATTGCCAGGCGCTGAGACGAATGCCGCCAAGATCGAGCGTCTATGACTTACGGTTCAAGAATTAGCCTCAGAAACAGTGGTTCTGAACATGCTGCCAATAGCTCACCTGGGAAACATCCAGAGAAGTCCAAGATAGTGTTTTTTAGACTGGCTGCCACGAGCTGAAACGAATGCAGCCAAGAGCGAGCGTCTGTGACTTACGGTTCAAGAGTTATTAACAGAAACATGGTTCTGAACTTTGCTGCCAGCCGCGAAAGCGAAAGCAACCAAGATCGAGCGTCTAGGATTTACTTGTGAATAGCTCGCCTGGGAAACTTTGAGATAAGTCAAAGACAGTGCTTCTATACTAATTGCCAGGCGCTGAGACGAATGCCGCCAAGATCAAGCGTCTAAGACTTACGGTTCAAGAATTAGCCTCAGAAACAGTGGGAAACAGTGCTTCTATACTAATTGCCAGGCGCTGAGACGAATGCCGCCAAGATCGAGCGTCTATGACTTACGGTTCAAGAATTAGCCTCAGAAACAGTGGTTCTGAACATGCTGCCAATAGCTCGCCTGGGAAACATCCAGAGAAGTCCAAGATAGTGTTTTTTTTAGACTGGCTGCCACGAGCTGAAACGAATGCAGCCAAGAGCGAGCGTCTGTGACTTACGGTTCAAAAGTTATTCACATAAACATGGTTCTGAACTTTGCTGCCAGCCTGAAAGCGAAAGCAACCAAGATCGAGCGTCTAGGATTTACTTGTGAATAGCTCGCCTGGAAAACATCCAGAGAAGTCAAAGACAGTGCAGCTATACTAATTGCCAGGCGCTGAGACGAATGCCGCCAAGATCAAGCGTCTAAGACTTACGGTTCAAGAATTAGCCTCAGAAACAGTGGGAAACAGTGCTTCTATACTAATTGCCAGGCGCTGAGACGAATGCCGCCAAGATCGAGCGTCTATGACTTACGGTTCAAGAATTAGCCTCAGAAACAGTGGTTCTGAACATGCTGCCAATAGCTCGCCTGGGAAACATCCAGAGAAGTCCAAGATAGTGTTTTTTAGACTACTGCCACGAGCTGAAACGAATGCAGCCAAGAGCGAGCGTCTGTGACTTACGGTTCAAGAGTTATTCACAGAAACATGGTTCTGAACTTTGCTGCCAGCCGCGAAAGCGAAAGTAACCAAGATCGAGCGTCTAGGATTTACTTGTGAATAGCTCGCCTGGGAAACTTTGAGATAAGTCAAAGACAGTGCTTCTATACTAATTGCCAGGCGCTGAGACGAATGCCGCCAAGATCGAGCGTCTATGACTTACGGTTCAAGAATTAGCCTCAGAAACAGTGGGAAACAATGCTTCTATACTAATTGCCAGGCGCTGAGACGAATGCCGCCAAGATCGAGCTTCTGTGACTTACGGTTCAAGAGTTATTCACAGAAACATGGTTCTGAACTTTGCTGCCAGCCGCGAAAGCGAAAGTAACCAAGATCGAGCGTCTAGGATTTACTTGTGAATAGCTCGCCTGGGAAACATCCAGAGAAGTCAAAGACAGTGCTTCTATACTAATTGCCAGGCGCTGAGACGAATGCCGCCATGATCAAGCGTCTAAGACTTACGGTTCAAGAATTAGCCTCAGAAACAGTGGTTCTGAACATGCTGCCAATAGCTCGCCTGGGAAACATCCAGAGAAGTCCAAGATAGTGTTTTTTAGACTGGCTGCCACGAGCTGAAACGAATGCAGCCAAGAGCGAGCGTCTGTGACTTACGGTTCAAGAGTTATTCACAGAAACATGGTTCTGAACTTTGCTGCCAGCCGCGAAAGCGAAAGTAACCAAGATCGAGCGTCTAGGATTTACTTGTGAATAGCTCGCCTGGGAAACTTTGAGATAAGTCAAAGACAGTGCTTCTATACTAATTGCCAGGCGCTGAGACGAATGCCGCCAAGATCGAGCGTCTATGACTTACGGTTCAAGAATTAGCCTCAGAAACAGTGGTTCTGAACATGCTGCCAATAGCTCACCTGGGAAACATCCAGAGAAGTCCAAGATAGTGTTTTTTAGACTGGCTGCCACGAGCTGAAACGAATGCAGCCAAGAGCGAGCGTCTGTCACTTACGGTTCAAGAGTTATTCACAGAAACATGGTTCTGAACTTTGCTGCCAGCCGCGAAAGCGAAAATAACCAAGATCGAGCGTCTAGGATTTACTTGTCAATAGCTCGCCTGGGAAACATCCAGAGAAGTCAAAGACAGTGCTTCTATACTAATTGCCAGGCGCTGAGACGAATGCCGCCAAGATCGAGCGTCTATGACTTACGGTTCAAGAATTAGCCTCAGAAACATTGGGAAACAATGCTTCTATACTAATTGCCAGGCGCTGAGACGAATGCCGCCAAGATCGAGCGTCTGTGACTTACGGTTCAAGAGTTATTCACAGAAACATGGTTCTGAACTTTGCTGCCAGCCGCGAAAGCGAAAGTAACCAAGATCGAGCGTCTAGGATTTACTTGTGAATAGCTCGCCTGGGAAACATCCAGAGAAGTCAAAGACAGTGCTTCTATACTAATTGCCAGGCGCTGAGACGAATGCCGCCATGATCAAGCGTCTAAGACTTACGGTTCAAGAATTAGCCTCAGAAACAGTGGGAAACAGTGCTTCTATACTAATTGCCAGGCGCTGAGACGAATGCCGCCAAGATCGAGCGTCTATGACTTACGGTTCAAGAATTAGCCTCAGAAACAGTGGTTCTGAACATGCTGCCAATAGCTCGCCTGGGAAACATCCAGAGAAGTCCAAGATAGTGTTTTTTTTAGACTGGCTGCCACGAGCTGAAACGAATGCAGCCAAGAGCGAGCGTCTGTGACTTACGGTTCAAAAGTTATTCACATAAACATGGTTCTGAACTTTGCTGCCAGCCTGAAAGCGAAAGCAACCAAGATCGAGCGTCTAGGATTTACTTGTGAATAGCTCGCCTGGAAAACATCCAGAGAAGTCAAAGACAGTGCAGCTATACTAATTGCCAGGCGCTGAGACGAATGACGCCAAGATCAAGCGTCTAAGACTTACGGTTCAAGAATTAGCCTCAGAAACAGTGGGAAACAGTGCTTCTATACTAATTGCCAGGCGCTGAGACGAATGCCGCCAAGATCGAGCGTCTATGACTTACGGTTCAAGAATTAGCCTCAGAAACAGTGGTTCTGAACATGCTGCCAATAGCTCGCCTGGGAAACATCCAGAGAAGTCCAAGATAGTGTTTTTTAGACTGGCTGCCACGAGCTGAAACGAATGCAGCCAAGAGCGAGCGTCTGTGACTTACGGTTCAAGAGTTATTCACAGAAACATGGTTCTGAACTTTGCTGCCAGCCGGGAAAGCGAAAGTAACCAAGATCGAGCGTCTAGGATTTACTTGTGAATAGCTCGCCTGGGAAACTTTGAGATAAGTCAAAGACAGTGCTTCTATACTAATTGCCAGGCGCTGAGACGAATGCCGCCAAGATCGAGCGTCTATGACTTACGGTTCAAGAATTAGCCTCAGAAACAGTGGTTCTGAACATGCTGCCAATAGCTCACCTGGGAAACATCCAGAGAAGTCCAAGATAGTGTTTTTTAGACTGGCTGCCACGAGCTGAAACGAATGCAGCCAAGAGCGAGCGTCTGTCACTTACGGTTCAAGAGTTATTCACAGAAACATGGTTCTGAACTTTGCTGCCAGCCGCGAAAGCGAAAATAACCAAGATCGAGCGTCTAGGATTTACTTGTCAATAGCTCGCCTGGGAAACATCCAGAGAAGTCAAAGACAGTGCTTCTATACTAATTGCCAGGCGCTGAGACGAATGCCGCCAAGATCGAGCGTCTATGACTTACGGTTCAAGAATTAGCCTCAGAAACATTGGGAAACAATGCTTCTATACTAATTGCCAGGCGCTGAGACGAATGCCGCCAAGATCGAGCGTCTGTGACTTACGGTTCAAGAGTTATTCACAGAAACATGGTTCTGAACTTTGCTGCCAGCCGCGAAAGTAACCAAGATCGAGCGTCTAGGATTTACTTGTGAATAGCTCGCCTGGGAAACATCCAGAGAAGTCAAAGACAGTGCTTCTATACTAATTGCCAGGCGCTGAGACGAATGCCGCCATGATCAAGCGTCTAAGACTTACGGTTCAAGAATTAGCCTCAGAAACAGTGGGAAACAGTGCTTCTATACTAATTGCCAGGCGCTGAGACGAATGCCGCCAAGATCGAGCGTCTATGACTTACGGTTCAAGAATTAGCCTCAGAAACAGTGGTTCTGAACATGCTGCCAATAGCTCGCCTGGGAAACATCCAGAGAAGTCCAAGATAGTGTTTTTTTTAGACTGGCTGCCACGAGCTGAAACGAATGCAGCCAAGAGCGAGCGTCTGTGACTTACGGTTCAAAAGTTATTCACATAAACATGGTTCTGAACTTTGCTGCCAGCCTGAAAGCGAAAGCAACCAAGATCGAGCGTCTAGGATTTACTTGTGAATAGCTCGCCTGGAAAACATCCAGAGAAGTCAAAGACAGTGCAGCTATACTAATTGCCAGGCGCTGAGACGAATGACGCCAAGATCAAGCGTCTAAGACTTACGGTTCAAGAATTAGCCTCAGAAACAGTGGGAAACAGTGCTTCTATACTAATTGCCAGGCGCTGAGACGAATGCCGCCAAGATCGAGCGTCTATGACTTACGGTTCAAGAATTAGCCTCAGAAACAGTGGTTCTGAACATGCTGCCAATAGCTCGCCTGGGAAACATCCAGAGAAGTCCAAGATAGTGTTTTTTAGACTGGCTGCCACGAGCTGAAACGAATGCAGCCAAGAGCGAGCGTCTGTGACTTACGGTTCAAGAGTTATTCACAGAAACATGGTTCTGAACTTTGCTGCCAGCCGCGAAAGCGAAAGTAACCAAGATCGAGCGTCTAGGATTTACTTGTGAATAGCTCGCCTGGGAAACTTTGAGATAAGTCAAAGACAGTGCTTCTATACTAATTGCCAGGCGCTGAGACGAATGCCGCCAAGATCGAGCGTCTATGACTTACGGTTCAAGTATTAGCCTCAGAAACAGTGGTTCTGAACATGCTGCCAATAGCTCACCTGGGAAACATCCAGAGAAGTCCAAGATAGTGTTTTTTAGACTGGCTGCCACGAGCTGAAACGAATGCAGCCAAGAGCGAGCGTCTGTCACTTACGGTTCAAGAGTTATTCACAGAAACATGGTTCTGAACTTTGCTGCCAGCCGCGAAAGCGAAAATAACCAAGATCGAGCGTCTAGGATTTACTTGTCAATAGCTCGCCTGGGAAACATCCAGAGAAGTCAAAGACAGTGCTTCTATACTAATTGCCAGGCGCTGAGACGAATGCCGCCAAGATCGAGCGTCTATGACTTACGGTTCAAGAATTAGCCTCAGAAACATTGGGAAACAATGCTTCTATACTAATTGCCAGGCGCTGAGACGAATGCCGCCAAGATCGAGCGTCTGTGACTTACGGTTCAAGAGTTATTCACAGAAACATGGTTCTGAACTTTGCTGCCAGCCGCGAAAGTAACCAAGATCGAGCGTCTAGGATTTACTTGTGAATAGCTCGCCTGGGAAACATCCAGAGAAGTCAAAGACAGTGCTTCTATACTAATTGCCAGGCGCTGAGACGAATGCCGCCATGATCAAGCGTCTAAGACTTACGGTTCAAGAATTAGCCTCAGAAACAGTGGGAAACAGTGCTTCTATACTAATTGCCAGGCGCTGAGACGAATGCCGCCAAGATCGAGCGTCTATGACTTACGGTTCAAGAATTAGCCTCAGAAACAGTGGTTCTGAACATGCTGCCAATAGCTCGCCTGGGAAACATCCAGAGAAGTCCAAGATAGTGTTTTTTTTAGACTGGCTGCCACGAGCTGAAACGAATGCAGCCAAGAGCGAGCGTCTGTGACTTACGGTTCAAAAGTTATTCACATAAACATGGTTCTGAACTTTGCTGCCAGCCTGAAAGCGAAAGCAACCAAGATCGAGCGTCTAGGATTTACTTGTGAATAGCTCGCCTGGAAAACATCCAGAGAAGTCAAAGACAGTACAGCTATACTAATTGCCAGGCGCTGAGACGAATGACGCCAAGATCAAGCGTCTAAGACTTACGGTTCAAGAATTAGCCTCAGAAACAGTGGGAAACAGTGCTTCTATACTAATTGCCAGGCGCTGAGACGAATGCCGCCAAGATCGAGCGTCTATGACTTACGGTTCAAGAATTAGCCTCAGAAACAGTGGTTCTGAACATGCTGCCAATAGCTCGCCTGGGAAACATCCAGAGAAGTCCAAGATAGTGTTTTTTAGACTGGCTGCCACGAGCTGAAACGAATGCAGCCAAGAGCGAGCGTCTGTGACTTACGGTTCAAGAGTTATTCACAGAAACATGGTTCTGAACTTTGCTGCCAGCCGCGAAAGCGAAAGTAACCAAGATCGAGCGTCTAGGATTTACTTGTGAATAGCTCGCCTGGGAAACTTTGAGATAAGTCAAAGACAGTGCTTCTATACTAATTGCCAGGCGCTGAGACGAATGCCGCCAAGATCAAGCGTCTAAGACTTACGGTTCAAGAATTAGCCTCAGAAACAGTGGGAAACAGTGCTTCTATACTAATTGCCAGGCGCTGAGACGAATGCCGCCAAGATCGAGCGTCTATGACTTACGGTTCAAGAATTAGCCTCAGAAACAGTGGTTCTGAACATGCTGCCAATAGCTCGCCTGGGAAACATCCAGAGAAGTCCAAGATAGTGTTTTTTAGACTGGCTGCCACGAGCTGAAACGAATGCAGCCAAGAGCGAGCGTCTGTGACTTACGGTTCAAGAGTTATTCACAGAAACATGGTTCTGAACTTTGCTGCCAGCCGCGAAAGCGAAAGTAACCAAGATCGAGCGTCTAGGATTTACTTGTGAATAGCTCGCCTGGGAAACTTTGAGATAAGTCAAAGACAGTGCTTCTATACTAATTGCCAGGCGCTGAGACGAATGCCGCCAAGATCAAGCGTCTAAGACTTACGGTTCAAGAATTAGCCTCAGAAACAGTGGGAAACAGTGCTTCTATACTAATTGCCAGGCGCTGAGACGAATGCCGCCAAGATCGAGCGTCTATGACTTACGGTTCAAGAATTAGCCTCAGAAACAGTGGTTCTGAACATGCTGCCAATAGCTCGCCTGGGAAACATCCAGAGAAGTCCAAGATAGTGTTTTTTAGACTGGCTGCCACGAGCTGAAACGAATGCAGCCAAGAGCGAGCGTCTGTGACTTACGGTTCAAGAGTTATTCACAGAAACATGGTTCTGAACTTTGCTGCCAGCCGCGAAAGCGAAAGTAACCAAGATCGAGCGTCTAGGATTTACTTGTGAATAGCTCGCCTGGGAAACTTTGAGATAAGTCAAAGACAGTGCTTCTATACTAATTGCCAGGCGCTGAGACGAATGCCGCCAAGATCAAGCGTCTAAGACTTACGGTTCAAGAATTAGCCTCAGAAACAGTGGGAAACAGTGCTTCTATACTAATTGCCAGGCGCTGAGACGAATGCCGCCAAGATCGAGCGTCTATGACTTACGGTTCAAGAATTAGCCTCAGAAACAGTGGTTCTGAACCGGCTACCAATAGCTCGCCTGGGAAACATCCAGAGAAGTCCAAGATAGTGTTTTTTTTAGACTGGCTGCCACGAGCTGAAACGAATGCAGCCAAGAGCGAGCGTCTGTGACTTACGGTTCAAAAGTTATTCACATAAACATGGTTCTGAACTTTGCTGCCAGCCTGAAAGCGAAAGCAACCAAGATCGAGCGTCTAGGATTTACTTGTGAATAGCTCGCCTGGAAAACATCCAGAGAAGTCAAAGACAGTGCAGCTATACTAATTGCCAGGCGCTGAGACGAATGCCGCCAAGATCAAGCGTCTAAGACTTACGGTTCAAGAATTAGCCTCAGAAACAGTGGGAAACAGTGCTTCTATACTAATTGCCAGGCGCTGAGACGAATGCCGCCAAGATCGAGCGTCTATGACTTACGGTTCAAGAATTAGCCTCAGAAACAGTGGTTCTGAACATGCTGCCAATAGCTCGCCTGGGAAACATCCAGAGAAGTCCAAGATAGTGTTTTTTAGACTGGCTGCCACGAGCTGAAACGAATGCAGCCAAGAGCGAGCGTCTGTGACTTACGGTTCAAGAGTTATTCACAGAAACATGGTTCTGAACTTTGCTGCCAGCCGCGAAAGCGAAAGTAACCAAGATCGAGCGTCTAGGATTTACTTGTCAATAGCTCGCCTGGGAAACATCCAGAGAAGTCAAAGACAGTGCTTCTATACTAATTGCCAGGCGCTGAGACGAATGCCGCCAAGATCGAGCGTCTATGACTTACGGTTCAAGAATTAGCCTCAGAAACAGTGGGAAACAGTGCTTCTATACTAATTGCCAGGCGCTGAGACGAATGCCGCCAAGATCAAGCGTCTAAGACTTACGGTTCAAGAATTAGCCTCAGAAACAGTGGGAAACAGTGCTTCTATACTAATTGCCAGGCGCTGAGACGAATGCCGCCAAGATCGAGCGTCTATGACTTACGGTTCAAGAATTAGCTTCAGAAACAGTGGTTCTGAACATGCTGCCAATAGCTCACCTGGGAAACATCCAGAGAAGTCCAAGATAGTGTTTTTTAGACTGGCTGCCACGAGCTGAAACGAATGCAGCCAAGAGCGAGCGTCTGTGACTTACGGTTCAAGAGATATTCACAGAAACATGGTTCTGAACTTTGCTGCCAGCCGCGAAAGCGAAAGTAACCAAGATCGAGCGTCTAGGATTTACTTGTGAATAGCTCGCCTGGGAAACTTTGAGATAAGTCAAAGACAGTGCTTCTATACTAATTGCCAGGCGCTGAGACGAATGCCGCCAAGATCAAGCGTCTAAGAATTACGGTTCAAGAATTAGCCTCAGAAACAGTGGGAAACAGTGCTTCTATACTAATTGCCAGGCGCTGAGACGAATGCCGCCAAGATCGAGCGTCTATGACTTACGGTTCAAGAATTAGCCTCAGAAACAGTGGTTCTGAACATGCTGCCAATAGCTCGCCTGGGAAACATCCAGAGAAGTCCAAGATAGTGTTTTTTTTAGACTGGCTGCCACGAGCTGAAACGAATGCAGCCAAGAGCGAGCGTCTGTGACTTACGGTTCAAAAGTTATTCACATAAACATGGTTCTGAACTTTGCTGCCAGCCTGAAAGCGAAAGCAACCAAGATCGAGCGTCTAGGATTTACTTGTGAATAGCTCGCCTGGAAAACATCCAGAGAAGTCAAAGACAGTGCAGCTATACTAATTGCCAGGCGCTGAGACGAATGCCGCCAAGATCAAGCGTCTAAGACTTACGGTTCAAGAATTAGCCTCAGAAACAGTGGGAAACAGTGCTTCTATACTAATTGCCAGGAGCTGAGACGAATGCCGCCAAGATCGAGCGTCTATGACTTACGGTTCAAGAATTAGCCTCAGAAACAGTGGTTCTGAACATGCTGCCAATAGCTCGCCTGGGAAACATCCAGAGAAGTCCAAGATAGTGTTTTTTAGACTGGCTGCCACGAGCTGAAACGAATGCAGCCAAGAGCGAGCGTCTGTGACTTACGGTTCAAGAGTTATTCACAGAAACATGGTTCTGAACTTTGCTGCCAGCCGCGAAAGCGAAAGTAACCAAGATCGAGCGTCTAGGATTTACTTGTCAATAGCTCGCCTGGGAAACATCCAGAGAAGTCAAAGACAGTGCTTCTATACTAATTGCCAGGCGCTGAGACGAATGCCGCCAAGATCGAGCGTCTATGACTTACGGTTCAAGAATTAGCCTCAGAAACAGTGGGAAACAGTGCTTCTATACTAATTGCCAGGCGCTGAGACGAATGCCGCCAAGATCAAGCGTCTAAGACTTACGGTTCAAGAATTAGCCTCAGAAACAGTGGTTCTGTACATGTTGCCAATAGCTCGCCTGGGAAACATCCAGAGAAGTCCAAGATAGTGTTTTTTTAGACTGGCTGCCACGAGCTGAAACGAATGCAGCCAAGAGCGAGCGTCTGTGACTTACGGTTCAAGAGTTATTAACAGAAACATGGTTCTGAACTTTGCTGCCAGCCGCGAAAGCGAAAGTAACCAAGATCGAGCGTCTAGGATTTACTTGTGAATAGCTCGCCTGGGAAACTTTGAGATAAGTCAAAGACAGTGCTTCTATACTAATTGCCAGGCGCTGAGACGAATGCCGCCAAGATCAAGCGTCTAAGACTTACGGTTCAAGAATTAGCCTCAGAAACAGTGGGAAACAGTGCTTCTATACTAATTGCCAGGCGCTGAGACGAATGCCGCCAAGATCGAGCGTCTATGACTTACGGTTCAAGAATTAGCCTCAGAAACAGTGGTTCTGAACATGCTGCCAATAGCTCGCCTGGGAAACATCCAGAGAAGTCCAAGATAGTGTTTTTTTTAGACTGGCTGCCACGAGCTGAAACGAATGCAGCCAAGAGCGAGCGTCTGTGACTTACGGTTCAAAAGTTATTCACATAAACATGGTTCTGAACTTTGCTGCCAGCCTGAAAGCGAAAGCAACCAAGATCGAGCGTCTAGGATTTACTTGTGAATAGCTCGCCTGGAAAACATCCAGAGAAGTCAAAGACAGTGCAGCTATACTAATTGCCAGGCGCTGAGACGAATGCCGCCAAGATCAAGCGTCTAAGACTTACGGTTCAAGAATTAGCCTTTAGAAACAGTGGGAAACAGTGCTTCTATACTAATTGCCAGGCGCTGAGACGAATGCCGCCAAGATCGAGCGTCTATGACTTACGGTTCAAGAATTAGCCTCGGAAACAGTGGTTTTGAACCGGCTACCAATAGCTCGCCTGGGAAACATCCAGAGAAGTCCAAGATAGTGTTTTTTTAGACTGGCTGCCACGAGCTGAAACGAATGCAGCCAAGAGCGAGCGTCTGTGACTTACGGTTCAAGAGTTATTCACAGAAACATGGTTCTGAACTTTGCTGCCAGCCGCGAAAGCGAAAGTAACCAAGATCGAGCGTCTAGGATTTACTTGTCAATAGCTCGCCTGGGAAACATCCAGAGAAGTCAAAGACAGTGCTTCTATACTAATTGCCAGGCGCTGAGACGAATGCCGCCAAGATCGAGCGTCTATGACTTACGGTTCAAGAATTAGCCTCAGAAACAGTGGTTCTGAACATGCTGCCAATAGCTCGCCTGGGAAACATCCAGAGAAGTCCAAGATAGTGTTTTTTTTAGACTGGCTGCCACGAGTTGAAACGAATGCAGCCAAGAGCGAGCGTCTGTGACTTACGGTTCAAAAGTTATTCACATAAACATGGTTCTGAACTTTGCTGCCAGCCTGAAAGCGAAAGCAACCAAGATCGAGCGTCTAGGATTTACTTGTGAATAGCTCGCCTGGAAAACATCCAGAGAAGTCAAAGACAGTGCAGCTATACTAATTGCCAGGCGCTGAGACGAATGACGCCAAGATCAAGCGTCTAAGACTTACGGTTCAAGAATTAGCCTCAGAAACAGTGGGAAACAGTGCTTCTATACTAATTGCCAGGCGCTGAGACGAATGCCGCCAAGATCGAGCGTCTATGACTTACGGTTCAAGAATTAGCCTCAGAAACAGTGGTTCTGAACATGCTGCCAATAGCTCGCCTGGGAAACATCCAGAGAAGTCCAAGATAGTGTTTTTTAGACTGGCTGCCACGAGCTGAAACGAATGCAGCCAAGAGCGAGCGTCTGTGACTTACGGTTCAAGAGTTATTCACAGAAACATGGTTCTGAACTTTGCTGCCAGCCGCGAAAGCGAAAGTAACCAAGATCGAGCGTCTAGGATTTACTTGTGAATAGCTCGCCTGGGAAACTTTGAGATAAGTCAAAGACAGTGCTTCTATACTAATTGCCAGGCGCTGAGACGAATGCCGCCAAGATCAAGCGTCTAAGACTTACGGTTCAAGAATTAGCCTCAGAAACAGTGGGAAACAGTGCTTCTATACTAATTGCCAGGCGCTGAGACGAATGCCGCCAAGATCGAGCGTCTATGACTTACGGTTCAAGAATTAGCCTCAGAAACAGTGGTTCTGAACATGCTGCCAATAGCTCGCCTGGGAAACATCCAGAGAAGTCCAAGATAGTGTTTTTTAGACTGGCTGCCACGAGCTGAAACGAATGCAGCCAAGAGCGAGCGTCTGTGACTTACGGTTCAAGAGTTATTCACAGAAACATGGTTCTGAACTTTGCTGCCAGCCGCGAAAGCGAAAGTAACCAAGATCGAGCGTCTAGGATTTACTTGTGAATAGCTCGCCTGGGAAACTTTGAGATAAGTCAAAGACAGTGCTTCTATACTAATTGCCAGGCGCTGAGACGAATGCCGCCAAGATCAAGCGTCTAAGACTTACGGTTCAAGAATTAGCCTCAGAAACAGTGGGAAACAGTGCTTCTATACTAATTGCCAGGCGCTGAGACGAATGCCGCCAAGATCGAGCGTCTATGACTTACGGTTCAAGAATTAGCCTCAGAAACATTGGTTTTGAACCGGCTACCAATAGCTCGCCTGGGAAACATCCAGAGAAGTCCAAGATAGTGTTTTTTTAGACTGGCTGCCACGAGCTGAAACGAATGCAGCCAAGAGCGAGCGTCTGTGACTTACGGTTCAAGAGTTATTCACAGAAACATGGTTCTGAAGTTTGCTGCCAGCCGCGAAAGCGAAAGTAACCAAGATCGAGCGTCTAGGATTTACTTGTCAATAGCTCGCCTGGGAAACATCCAGAGAAGTCAAAGACAGTGCTTCTATACTAATTGCCAGGCGCTGAGACGAATGCCGCCAAGATCGAGCGTCTATGACTTACGGTTCAAGAATTAGCCTCAGAAACAGTGGGAAACAGTGCTTCTATACTAATTGCCAGGCGCTGAGACGAATGCCGCCAAGATCAAGCGTCTAAGACTTACGGTTCAAGAATTAGCCTCAGAAACAGTGGGAAACAGTGCTTCTATACTAATTGCCAGGCGCTGAGACGAATGCCGCCAAGATCGAGCGTCTATGACTTACGGTTCAAGAATTAGCCTCAGAAACAGTGGTTCTGAACATGCTGCCAATAGCTCACCTGGGAAACATCCAGAGAAGTCCAAGATAGTGTTTTTTAGACTGGCTGCCACGAGCTGAAACGAATGCAGCCAAGAGCGAGCGTCTGTGACTTACGGTTCAAGAGTTATTAACAGAAACATGGTTCTGAACTTTGCTGCCAGCCGCGAAAGCGAAAGCAACCAAGATCGAGCGTCTAGGATTTACTTGTGAATAGCTCGCCTGGGAAACTTTGAGATAAGTCAAAGACAGTGCTTCTATACTAATTGCCAGGCGCTGAGACGAATGCCGCCAAGATCAAGCGTCTAAGACTTACGGTTCAAGAATTAGCCTCAGAAACAGTGGGAAACAGTGCTTCTATACTAATTGCCAGGCGCTGAGACGAATGCCGCCAAGATCGAGCGTCTATGACTTACGGTTCAAGAATTAGCCTCAGAAACAGTGGTTCTGAACATGCTGCCAATAGCTCGCCTGGGAAACATCCAGAGAAGTCCAAGATAGTGTTTTTTTTAGACTGGCTGCCACGAGCTGAAACGAATGCAGCCAAGAGCGAGCGTCTGTGACTTACGGTTCAAAAGTTATTCACATAAACATGGTTCTGAACTTTGCTGCCAGCCTGAAAGCGAAAGCAACCAAGATCGAGCGTCTAGGATTTACTTGTGAATAGCTCGCCTGGAAAACATCCAGAGAAGTCAAAGACAGTGCAGCTATACTAATTGCCAGGCGCTGAGACGAATGCCGCCAAGATCAAGCGTCTAAGACTTACGGTTCAAGAATTAGCCTCAGAAACAGTGGGAAACAGTGCTTCTATACTAATTGCCAGGCGCTGAGACGAATGCCGCCAAGATCGAGCGTCTATGACTTACGGTTCAAGAATTAGCCTCAGAAACAGTGGTTCTGAACATGCTGCCAATAGCTCGCCTGGGAAACATCCAGAGAAGTCCAAGATAGTGTTTTTTAGACTGGCTGCCACGAGCTGAAACGAATGCAGCCAAGAGCGAGCGTCTGTGACTTACGGTTCAAGAGTTATTCACAGAAACATGGTTCTGAACTTTGCTGCCAGCCGCGAAAGCGAAAGTAACCAAGATCGAGCGTCTAGGATTTACTTGTCAATAGCTCGCCTGGGAAACATCCAGAGAAGTCAAAGACAGTGCTTCTATACTAATTGCCAGGCGCTGAGACGAATGCCGCCAAGATCGAGCGTCTATGACTTACGGTTCAAGAATTAGCCTCAGAAACAGTGGGAAACAGTGCTTCTATACTAATTGCCAGGCGCTGAGACGAATGCCGCCAAGATCAAGCGTCTAAGACTTACGGTTCAAGAATTAGCCTCAGAAACAGTGGGAAACAGTGCTTCTATACTAATTGCCAGGCGCTGAGACGAATGCCGCCAAGATCGAGCGTCTATGACTTACGGTTCAAGAATTAGCTTCAGAAACAGTGGTTCTGAACATGCTGCCAATAGCTCACCTGGGAAACATCCAGAGAAGTCCAAGATAGTGTTTTTTAGACTGGCTGCCACGAGCTGAAACGAATGCAGCCAAGAGCGAGCGTCTGTGACTTACGGTTCAAGAGATATTCACAGAAACATGGTTCTGAACTTTGCTGCCAGCCGCGAAAGCGAAAGTAACCAAGATCGAGCGTCTAGGATTTACTTGTGAATAGCTCGCCTGGGAAACTTTGAGATAAGTCAAAGACAGTGCTTCTATACTAATTGCCAGGCGCTGAGACGAATGCCGCCAAGATCAAGCGTCTAAGAATTACGGTTCAAGAATTAGCCTCAGAAACAGTGGGAAACAGTGCTTCTATACTAATTGCCAGGCGCTGAGACGAATGCCGCCAAGATCGAGCGTCTATGACTTACGGTTCAAGAATTAGCCTCAGAAACAGTGGTTCTGAACATGCTGCCAATAGCTCGCCTGGGAAACATCCAGAGAAGTCCAAGATAGTGTTTTTTTTAGACTGGCTGCCACGAGCTGAAACGAATGCAGCCAAGAGCGAGCGTCTGTGACTTACGGTTCAAAAGTTATTCACATAAACATGGTTCTGAACTTTGCTGCCAGCCTGAAAGCGAAAGCAACCAAGATCGAGCGTCTAGGATTTACTTGTGAATAGCTCGCCTGGAAAACATCCAGAGAAGTCAAAGACAGTGCAGCTATACTAATTGCCAGGCGCTGAGACGAATGCCGCCAAGATCAAGCGTCTAAGACTTACGGTTCAAGAATTAGCCTCAGAAACAGTGGGAAACAGTGCTTCTATACTAATTGCCAGGAGCTGAGACGAATGCCGCCAAGATCGAGCGTCTATGACTTACGGTTCAAGAATTAGCCTCAGAAACAGTGGTTCTGAACATGCTGCCAATAGCTCGCCTGGGAAACATCCAGAGAAGTCCAAGATAGTGTTTTTTAGACTGGCTGCCACGAGCTGAAACGAATGCAGCCAAGAGCGAGCGTCTGTGACTTACGGTTCAAGAGTTATTCACAGAAACATGGTTCTGAACTTTGCTGCCAGCCGCGAAAGCGAAAGTAACCAAGATCGAGCGTCTAGGATTTACTTGTCAATAGCTCGCCTGGGAAACATCCAGAGAAGTCAAAGACAGTGCTTCTATACTAATTGCCAGGCGCTGAGACGAATGCCGCCAAGATCGAGCGTCTATGACTTACGGTTCAAGAATTAGCCTCAGAAACAGTGGGAAACAGTGCTTCTATACTAATTGCCAGGCGCTGAGACGAATGCCGCCAAGATCAAGCGTCTAAGACTTACGGTTCAAGAATTAGCCTCAGAAACAGTGGTTCTGTACATGTTGCCAATAGCTCGCCTGGGAAACATCCAGAGAAGTCCAAGATAGTGTTTTTTTAGACTGGCTGCCACGAGCTGAAACGAATGCAGCCAAGAGCGAGCGTCTGTGACTTACGGTTCAAGAGTTATTAACAGAAACATGGTTCTGAACTTTGCTGCCAGCCGCGAAAGCGAAAGTAACCAAGATCGAGCGTCTAGGATTTACTTGTGAATAGCTCGCCTGGGAAACTTTGAGATAAGTCAAAGACAGTGCTTCTATACTAATTGCCAGGCGCTGAGACGAATGCCGCCAAGATCAAGCGTCTAAGACTTACGGTTCAAGAATTAGCCTCAGAAACAGTGGGAAACAGTGCTTCTATACTAATTGCCAGGCGCTGAGACGAATGCCGCCAAGATCGAGCGTCTATGACTTACGGTTCAAGAATTAGCCTCAGAAACAGTGGTTCTGAACATGCTGCCAATAGCTCGCCTGGGAAACATCCAGAGAAGTCCAAGATAGTGTTTTTTTAGACTGGCTGCCACGAGCTGAAACGAATGCAGCCAAGAGCGAGCGTCTGTGACTTACGGTTCAAAAGTTATTCACATAAACATGGTTCTGAACTTTGCTGCCAGCCTGAAAGCGAAAGCAACCAAGATCGAGCGTCTAGGATTTACTTGTGAATAGCTCGCCTGGAAAACATCCAGAGAAGTCAAAGACAGTGCAGCTATACTAATTGCCAGGCGCTGAGACGAATGCCGCCAAGATCAAGCGTCTAAGACTTACGGTTCAAGAATTAGCCTCAGAAACAGTGGGAAACAGTGCTTCTATACTAATTGCCAGGCGCTGAGACGAATGCCGCCAAGATCGAGCGTCTATGACTTACGGTTCAAGAATTAGCCTCGGAAACAGTGGTTTTGAACCGGCTACCAATAGCTCGCCTGGGAAACATCCAGAGAAGTCCAAGATAGTGTTTTTTTAGACTGGCTGCCACGAGCTGAAACGAATGCAGCCAAGAGCGAGCGTCTGTGACTTACGGTTCAAGAGTTATTCACAGAAACATGGTTCTGAACTTTGCTGCCAGCCGCGAAAGCGAAAGTAACCAAGATCGAGCGTCTAGGATTTACTTGTCAATAGCTCGCCTGGGAAACATCCAGAGAAGTCAAAGACAGTGCTTCTATACTAATTGCCAGGCGCTGAGACGAATGCCGCCAAGATCGAGCGTCTATGACTTACGGTTCAAGAATTAGCCTCAGAAACAGTGGTTCTGAACATGCTGCCAATAGCTCGCCTGGGAAACATCCAGAGAAGTCCAAGATAGTGTTTTTTTTAGACTGGCTGCCACGAGCTGAAACGAATGCAGCCAAGAGCGAGCGTCTGTGACTTACGGTTCAAAAGTTATTCACATAAACATGGTTCTGAACTTTGCTGCCAGCCTGAAAGCGAAAGCAACCAAGATCGAGCGTCTAGGATTTACTTGTGAATAGCTCGCCTGGAAAACATCCAGAGAAGTCAAAGACAGTGCAGCTATACTAATTGCCAGGCGCTGAGACGAATGCCGCCAAGATCAAGCGTCTAAGACTTACGGTTCAAGAATTAGCCTCAGAAACAGTGGGAAACAGTGCTTCTATACTAATTGCCAGGCGCTGAGACGAATGCCGCCAAGATCGAGCGTCTATGACTTACGGTTCAAGAATTAGCCTCAGAAACAGTGGTTCTGAACATGCTGCCAATAGCTCGCCTGGGAAACATCCAGAGAAGTCCAAGATAGTGTTTTTTAGACTACTGCCACGAGCTGAAACGAATGCAGCCAAGAGCGAGCGTCTGTGACTTACGGTTCAAGAGTTATTCACAGAAACATGGTTCTGAACTTTGCTGCCAGCCGCGAAAGCGAAAGTAACCAAGATCGAGCGTCTAGGATTTACTTGTGAATAGCTCGCCTGGGAAACTTTGAGATAAGTCAAAGACAGTGCTTCTATACTAATTGCCAGGCGCTGAGACGAATGCCGCCAAGATCGAGCGTCTATGACTTACGGTTCAAGAATTAGCCTCAGAAACAGTGGTTCTGAACATGCTGCCAATAGCTCACCTGGGAAACATCCAGAGAAGTCCAAGATAGTGTTTTTTAGACTGGCTGCCACGAGCTGAAACGAATGCAGCCAAGAGCGAGCGTCTGTCACTTACGGTTCAAGAGTTATTCACAGAAACATGGTTCTGAACTTTGCTGCCAGCCGCGAAAGCGAAAATAACCAAGATCGAGCGTCTAGGATTTACTTGTCAATAGCTCGCCTGGGAAACATCCAGAGAAGTCAAAGACAGTGCTTCTATACTAATTGCCAGGCGCTGAGACGAATGCCGCCAAGATCGAGCGTCTATGACTTACGGTTCAAGAATTAGCCTCAGAAACAGTGGGAAACAATGCTTCTATACTAATTGCCAGGCGCTGAGACGAATGCCGCCAAGATCGAGCTTCTGTGACTTACGGTTCAAGAGTTATTCACAGAAACATGGTTCTGAACTTTGCTGCCAGCCGCGAAAGCGAAAGTAACCAAGATCGAGCGTCTAGGATTTACTTGTGAATAGCTCGCCTGGGAAACATCCAGAGAAGTCAAAGACAGTGCTTCTATACTAATTGCCAGGCGCTGAGACGAATGCCGCCATGATCAAGCGTCTAAGACTTACGGTTCAAGAATTAGCCTCAGAAACAGTGGTTCTGAACATGCTGCCAATAGCTCGCCTGGGAAACATCCAGAGAAGTCCAAGATAGTGTTTTTTAGACTGGCTGCCACGAGCTGAAACGAATGCAGCCAAGAGCGAGCGTCTGTGACTTACGGTTCAAGAGTTATTCACAGAAACATGGTTCTGAACTTTGCTGCCAGCCGCGAAAGCGAAAGTAACCAAGATCGAGCGTCTAGGATTTACTTGTGAATAGCTCGCCTGGGAAACTTTGAGATAAGTCAAAGACAGTGCTTCTATACTAATTGCCAGGCGCTGAGACGAATGCCGCCAAGATCGAGCGTCTATGACTTACGGTTCAAGAATTAGCCTCAGAAACAGTGGTTCTGAACATGCTGCCAATAGCTCACCTGGGAAACATCCAGAGAAGTCCAAGATAGTGTTTTTTAGACTGGCTGCCACGAGCTGAAACGAATGCAGCCAAGAGCGAGCGTCTGTCACTTACGGTTCAAGAGTTATTCACAGAAACATGGTTCTGAACTTTGCTGCCAGCCGCGAAAGCGAAAATAACCAAGATCGAGCGTCTAGGATTTACTTGTCAATAGCTCGCCTGGGAAACATCCAGAGAAGTCAAAGACAGTGCTTCTATACTAATTGCCAGGCGCTGAGACGAATGCCGCCAAGATCGAGCGTCTATGACTTACGGTTCAAGAATTAGCCTCAGAAACATTGGGAAACAATGCTTCTATACTAATTGCCAGGCGCTGAGACGAATGCCGCCAAGATCGAGCGTCTGTGACTTACGGTTCAAGAGTTATTCACAGAAACATGGTTCTGAACTTTGCTGCCAGCCGCGAAAGCGAAAGTAACCAAGATCGAGCGTCTAGGATTTACTTGTGAATAGCTCGCCTGGGAAACATCCAGAGAAGTCAAAGACAGTGCTTCTATACTAATTGCCAGGCGCTGAGACGAATGCCGCCATGATCAAGCGTCTAAGACTTACGGTTCAAGAATTAGCCTCAGAAACAGTGGGAAACAGTGCTTCTATACTAATTGCCAGGCGCTGAGACGAATGCCGCCAAGATCGAGCGTCTATGACTTACGGTTCAAGAATTAGCCTCAGAAACAGTGGTTCTGAACATGCTGCCAATAGCTCGCCTGGGAAACATCCAGAGAAGTCCAAGATAGTGTTTTTTTTAGACTGGCTGCCACGAGCTGAAACGAATGCAGCCAAGAGCGAGCGTCTGTGACTTACGGTTCAAAAGTTATTCACATAAACATGGTTCTGAACTTTGCTGCCAGCCTGAAAGCGAAAGCAACCAAGATCGAGCGTCTAGGATTTACTTGTGAATAGCTCGCCTGGAAAACATCCAGAGAAGTCAAAGACAGTGCAGCTATACTAATTGCCAGGCGCTGAGACGAATGACGCCAAGATCAAGCGTCTAAGACTTACGGTTCAAGAATTAGCCTCAGAAACAGTGGGAAACAGTGCTTCTATACTAATTGCCAGGCGCTGAGACGAATGCCGCCAAGATCGAGCGTCTATGACTTACGGTTCAAGAATTAGCCTCAGAAACAGTGGTTCTGAACATGCTGCCAATAGCTCGCCTGGGAAACATCCAGAGAAGTCCAAGATAGTGTTTTTTAGACTGGCTGCCACGAGCTGAAACGAATGCAGCCAAGAGCGAGCGTCTGTGACTTACGGTTCAAGAGTTATTCACAGAAACATGGTTCTGAACTTTGCTGCCAGCCGGGAAAGCGAAAGTAACCAAGATCGAGCGTCTAGGATTTACTTGTGAATAGCTCGCCTGGGAAACTTTGAGATAAGTCAAAGACAGTGCTTCTATACTAATTGCCAGGCGCTGAGACGAATGCCGCCAAGATCGAGCGTCTATGACTTACGGTTCAAGAATTAGCCTCAGAAACAGTGGTTCTGAACATGCTGCCAATAGCTCACCTGGGAAACATCCAGAGAAGTCCAAGATAGTGTTTTTTAGACTGGCTGCCACGAGCTGAAACGAATGCAGCCAAGAGCGAGCGTCTGTCACTTACGGTTCAAGAGTTATTCACAGAAACATGGTTCTGAACTTTGCTGCCAGCCGCGAAAGCGAAAATAACCAAGATCGAGCGTCTAGGATTTACTTGTCAATAGCTCGCCTGGGAAACATCCAGAGAAGTCAAAGACAGTGCTTCTATACTAATTGCCAGGCGCTGAGACGAATGCCGCCAAGATCGAGCGTCTATGACTTACGGTTCAAGAATTAGCCTCAGAAACATTGGGAAACAATGCTTCTATACTAATTGCCAGGCGCTGAGACGAATGCCGCCAAGATCGAGCGTCTGTGACTTACGGTTCAAGAGTTATTCACAGAAACATGGTTCTGAACTTTGCTGCCAGCCGCGAAAGTAACCAAGATCGAGCGTCTAGGATTTACTTGTGAATAGCTCGCCTGGGAAACATCCAGAGAAGTCAAAGACAGTGCTTCTATACTAATTGCCAGGCGCTGAGACGAATGCCGCCATGATCAAGCGTCTAAGACTTACGGTTCAAGAATTAGCCTCAGAAACAGTGGGAAACAGTGCTTCTATACTAATTGCCAGGCGCTGAGACGAATGCCGCCAAGATCGAGCGTCTATGACTTACGGTTCAAGAATTAGCCTCAGAAACAGTGGTTCTGAACATGCTGCCAATAGCTCGCCTGGGAAACATCCAGAGAAGTCCAAGATAGTGTTTTTTTTAGACTGGCTGCCACGAGCTGAAACGAATGCAGCCAAGAGCGAGCGTCTGTGACTTACGGTTCAAAAGTTATTCACATAAACATGGTTCTGAACTTTGCTGCCAGCCTGAAAGCGAAAGCAACCAAGATCGAGCGTCTAGGATTTACTTGTGAATAGCTCGCCTGGAAAACATCCAGAGAAGTCAAAGACAGTGCAGCTATACTAATTGCCAGGCGCTGAGACGAATGACGCCAAGATCAAGCGTCTAAGACTTACGGTTCAAGAATTAGCCTCAGAAACAGTGGGAAACAGTGCTTCTATACTAATTGCCAGGCGCTGAGACGAATGCCGCCAAGATCGAGCGTCTATGACTTACGGTTCAAGAATTAGCCTCAGAAACAGTGGTTCTGAACATGCTGCCAATAGCTCGCCTGGGAAACATCCAGAGAAGTCCAAGATAGTGTTTTTTAGACTGGCTGCCACGAGCTGAAACGAATGCAGCCAAGAGCGAGCGTCTGTGACTTACGGTTCAAGAGTTATTCACAGAAACATGGTTCTGAACTTTGCTGCCAGCCGCGAAAGCGAAAGTAACCAAGATCGAGCGTCTAGGATTTACTTGTGAATAGCTCGCCTGGGAAACTTTGAGATAAGTCAAAGACAGTGCTTCTATACTAATTGCCAGGCGCTGAGACGAATGCCGCCAAGATCGAGCGTCTATGACTTACGGTTCAAGTATTAGCCTCAGAAACAGTGGTTCTGAACATGCTGCCAATAGCTCACCTGGGAAACATCCAGAGAAGTCCAAGATAGTGTTTTTTAGACTGGCTGCCACGAGCTGAAACGAATGCAGCCAAGAGCGAGCGTCTGTCACTTACGGTTCAAGAGTTATTCACAGAAACATGGTTCTGAACTTTGCTGCCAGCCGCGAAAGCGAAAATAACCAAGATCGAGCGTCTAGGATTTACTTGTCAATAGCTCGCCTGGGAAACATCCAGAGAAGTCAAAGACAGTGCTTCTATACTAATTGCCAGGCGCTGAGACGAATGCCGCCAAGATCGAGCGTCTATGACTTACGGTTCAAGAATTAGCCTCAGAAACATTGGGAAACAATGCTTCTATACTAATTGCCAGGCGCTGAGACGAATGCCGCCAAGATCGAGCGTCTGTGACTTACGGTTCAAGAGTTATTCACAGAAACATGGTTCTGAACTTTGCTGCCAGCCGCGAAAGTAACCAAGATCGAGCGTCTAGGATTTACTTGTGAATAGCTCGCCTGGGAAACATCCAGAGAAGTCAAAGACAGTGCTTCTATACTAATTGCCAGGCGCTGAGACGAATGCCGCCATGATCAAGCGTCTAAGACTTACGGTTCAAGAATTAGCCTCAGAAACAGTGGGAAACAGTGCTTCTATACTAATTGCCAGGCGCTGAGACGAATGCCGCCAAGATCGAGCGTCTATGACTTACGGTTCAAGAATTAGCCTCAGAAACAGTGGTTCTGAACATGCTGCCAATAGCTCGCCTGGGAAACATCCAGAGAAGTCCAAGATAGTGTTTTTTTTAGACTGGCTGCCACGAGCTGAAACGAATGCAGCCAAGAGCGAGCGTCTGTGACTTACGGTTCAAAAGTTATTCACATAAACATGGTTCTGAACTTTGCTGCCAGCCTGAAAGCGAAAGCAACCAAGATCGAGCGTCTAGGATTTACTTGTGAATAGCTCGCCTGGAAAACATCCAGAGAAGTCAAAGACAGTACAGCTATACTAATTGCCAGGCGCTGAGACGAATGACGCCAAGATCAAGCGTCTAAGACTTACGGTTCAAGAATTAGCCTCAGAAACAGTGGGAAACAGTGCTTCTATACTAATTGCCAGGCGCTGAGACGAATGCCGCCAAGATCGAGCGTCTATGACTTACGGTTCAAGAATTAGCCTCAGAAACAGTGGTTCTGAACATGCTGCCAATAGCTCGCCTGGGAAACATCCAGAGAAGTCCAAGATAGTGTTTTTTAGACTGGCTGCCACGAGCTGAAACGAATGCAGCCAAGAGCGAGCGTCTGTGACTTACGGTTCAAGAGTTATTCACAGAAACATGGTTCTGAACTTTGCTGCCAGCCGCGAAAGCGAAAGTAACCAAGATCGAGCGTCTAGGATTTACTTGTGAATAGCTCGCCTGGGAAACTTTGAGATAAGTCAAAGACAGTGCTTCTATACTAATTGCCAGGCGCTGAGACGAATGCCGCCAAGATCAAGCGTCTAAGACTTACGGTTCAAGAATTAGCCTCAGAAACAGTGGGAAACAGTGCTTCTATACTAATTGCCAGGCGCTGAGACGAATGCCGCCAAGATCGAGCGTCTATGACTTACGGTTCAAGAATTAGCCTCAGAAACAGTGGTTCTGAACATGCTGCCAATAGCTCGCCTGGGAAACATCCAGAGAAGTCCAAGATAGTGTTTTTTAGACTGGCTGCCACGAGCTGAAACGAATGCAGCCAAGAGCGAGCGTCTGTGACTTACGGTTCAAGAGTTATTCACAGAAACATGGTTCTGAACTTTGCTGCCAGCCGCGAAAGCGAAAGTAACCAAGATCGAGCGTCTAGGATTTACTTGTGAATAGCTCGCCTGGGAAACTTTGAGATAAGTCAAAGACAGTGCTTCTATACTAATTGCCAGGCGCTGAGACGAATGCCGCCAAGATCAAGCGTCTAAGACTTACGGTTCAAGAATTAGCCTCAGAAACAGTGGGAAACAGTGCTTCTATACTAATTGCCAGGCGCTGAGACGAATGCCGCCAAGATCGAGCGTCTATGACTTACGGTTCAAGAATTAGCCTCAGAAACAGTGGTTCTGAACATGCTGCCAATAGCTCGCCTGGGAAACATCCAGAGAAGTCCAAGATAGTGTTTTTTAGACTGGCTGCCACGAGCTGAAACGAATGCAGCCAAGAGCGAGCGTCTGTGACTTACGGTTCAAGAGTTATTCACAGAAACATGGTTCTGAACTTTGCTGCCAGCCGCGAAAGCGAAAGTAACCAAGATCGAGCGTCTAGGATTTACTTGTGAATAGCTCGCCTGGGAAACTTTGAGATAAGTCAAAGACAGTGCTTCTATACTAATTGCCAGGCGCTGAGACGAATGCCGCCAAGATCAAGCGTCTAAGACTTACGGTTCAAGAATTAGCCTCAGAAACAGTGGGAAACAGTGCTTCTATACTAATTGCCAGGCGCTGAGACGAATGCCGCCAAGATCGAGCGTCTATGACTTACGGTTCAAGAATTAGCCTCAGAAACAGTGGTTCTGAACCGGCTACCAATAGCTCGCCTGGGAAACATCCAGAGAAGTCCAAGATAGTGTTTTTTTTAGACTGGCTGCCACGAGCTGAAACGAATGCAGCCAAGAGCGAGCGTCTGTGACTTACGGTTCAAAAGTTATTCACATAAACATGGTTCTGAACTTTGCTGCCAGCCTGAAAGCGAAAGCAACCAAGATCGAGCGTCTAGGATTTACTTGTGAATAGCTCGCCTGGAAAACATCCAGAGAAGTCAAAGACAGTGCAGCTATACTAATTGCCAGGCGCTGAGACGAATGCCGCCAAGATCAAGCGTCTAAGACTTACGGTTCAAGAATTAGCCTCAGAAACAGTGGGAAACAGTGCTTCTATACTAATTGCCAGGCGCTGAGACGAATGCCGCCAAGATCGAGCGTCTATGACTTACGGTTCAAGAATTAGCCTCAGAAACAGTGGTTCTGAACATGCTGCCAATAGCTCGCCTGGGAAACATCCAGAGAAGTCCAAGATAGTGTTTTTTAGACTGGCTGCCACGAGCTGAAACGAATGCAGCCAAGAGCGAGCGTCTGTGACTTACGGTTCAAGAGTTATTCACAGAAACATGGTTCTGAACTTTGCTGCCAGCCGCGAAAGCGAAAGTAACCAAGATCGAGCGTCTAGGATTTACTTGTCAATAGCTCGCCTGGGAAACATCCAGAGAAGTCAAAGACAGTGCTTCTATACTAATTGCCAGGCGCTGAGACGAATGCCGCCAAGATCGAGCGTCTATGACTTACGGTTCAAGAATTAGCCTCAGAAACAGTGGGAAACAGTGCTTCTATACTAATTGCCAGGCGCTGAGACGAATGCCGCCAAGATCAAGCGTCTAAGACTTACGGTTCAAGAATTAGCCTCAGAAACAGTGGGAAACAGTGCTTCTATACTAATTGCCAGGCGCTGAGACGAATGCCGCCAAGATCGAGCGTCTATGACTTACGGTTCAAGAATTAGCTTCAGAAACAGTGGTTCTGAACATGCTGCCAATAGCTCACCTGGGAAACATCCAGAGAAGTCCAAGATAGTGTTTTTTAGACTGGCTGCCACGAGCTGAAACGAATGCAGCCAAGAGCGAGCGTCTGTGACTTACGGTTCAAGAGATATTCACAGAAACATGGTTCTGAACTTTGCTGCCAGCCGCGAAAGCGAAAGTAACCAAGATCGAGCGTCTAGGATTTACTTGTGAATAGCTCGCCTGGGAAACTTTGAGATAAGTCAAAGACAGTGCTTCTATACTAATTGCCAGGCGCTGAGACGAATGCCGCCAAGATCAAGCGTCTAAGAATTACGGTTCAAGAATTAGCCTCAGAAACAGTGGGAAACAGTGCTTCTATACTAATTGCCAGGCGCTGAGACGAATGCCGCCAAGATCGAGCGTCTATGACTTACGGTTCAAGAATTAGCCTCAGAAACAGTGGTTCTGAACATGCTGCCAATAGCTCGCCTGGGAAACATCCAGAGAAGTCCAAGATAGTGTTTTTTTTAGACTGGCTGCCACGAGCTGAAACGAATGCAGCCAAGAGCGAGCGTCTGTGACTTACGGTTCAAAAGTTATTCACATAAACATGGTTCTGAACTTTGCTGCCAGCCTGAAAGCGAAAGCAACCAAGATCGAGCGTCTAGGATTTACTTGTGAATAGCTCGCCTGGAAAACATCCAGAGAAGTCAAAGACAGTGCAGCTATACTAATTGCCAGGCGCTGAGACGAATGCCGCCAAGATCAAGCGTCTAAGACTTACGGTTCAAGAATTAGCCTCAGAAACAGTGGGAAACAGTGCTTCTATACTAATTGCCAGGAGCTGAGACGAATGCCGCCAAGATCGAGCGTCTATGACTTACGGTTCAAGAATTAGCCTCAGAAACAGTGGTTCTGAACATGCTGCCAATAGCTCGCCTGGGAAACATCCAGAGAAGTCCAAGATAGTGTTTTTTAGACTGGCTGCCACGAGCTGAAACGAATGCAGCCAAGAGCGAGCGTCTGTGACTTACGGTTCAAGAGTTATTCACAGAAACATGGTTCTGAACTTTGCTGCCAGCCGCGAAAGCGAAAGTAACCAAGATCGAGCGTCTAGGATTTACTTGTCAATAGCTCGCCTGGGAAACATCCAGAGAAGTCAAAGACAGTGCTTCTATACTAATTGCCAGGCGCTGAGACGAATGCCGCCAAGATCGAGCGTCTATGACTTACGGTTCAAGAATTAGCCTCAGAAACAGTGGGAAACAGTGCTTCTATACTAATTGCCAGGCGCTGAGACGAATGCCGCCAAGATCAAGCGTCTAAGACTTACGGTTCAAGAATTAGCCTCAGAAACAGTGGTTCTGTACATGTTGCCAATAGCTCGCCTGGGAAACATCCAGAGAAGTCCAAGATAGTGTTTTTTTAGACTGGCTGCCACGAGCTGAAACGAATGCAGCCAAGAGCGAGCGTCTGTGACTTACGGTTCAAGAGTTATTAACAGAAACATGGTTCTGAACTTTGCTGCCAGCCGCGAAAGCGAAAGTAACCAAGATCGAGCGTCTAGGATTTACTTGTGAATAGCTCGCCTGGGAAACTTTGAGATAAGTCAAAGACAGTGCTTCTATACTAATTGCCAGGCGCTGAGACGAATGCCGCCAAGATCAAGCGTCTAAGACTTACGGTTCAAGAATTAGCCTCAGAAACAGTGGGAAACAGTGCTTCTATACTAATTGCCAGGCGCTGAGACGAATGCCGCCAAGATCGAGCGTCTATGACTTACGGTTCAAGAATTAGCCTCAGAAACAGTGGTTCTGAACATGCTGCCAATAGCTCGCCTGGGAAACATCCAGAGAAGTCCAAGATAGTGTTTTTTTTAGACTGGCTGCCACGAGCTGAAACGAATGCAGCCAAGAGCGAGCGTCTGTGACTTACGGTTCAAAAGTTATTCACATAAACATGGTTCTGAACTTTGCTGCCAGCCTGAAAGCGAAAGCAACCAAGATCGAGCGTCTAGGATTTACTTGTGAATAGCTCGCCTGGAAAACATCCAGAGAAGTCAAAGACAGTGCAGCTATACTAATTGCCAGGCGCTGAGACGAATGCCGCCAAGATCAAGCGTCTAAGACTTACGGTTCAAGAATTAGCCTCAGAAACAGTGGGAAACAGTGCTTCTATACTAATTGCCAGGCGCTGAGACGAATGCCGCCAAGATCGAGCGTCTATGACTTACGGTTCAAGAATTAGCCTCAGAAACAGTGGTTCTGAACATGCTGCCAATAGCTCGCCTGGGAAACATCCAGAGAAGTCCAAGATAGTGTTTTTTAGACTACTGCCACGAGCTGAAACGAATGCAGCCAAGAGCGAGCGTCTGTGACTTACGGTTCAAGAGTTATTCACAGAAACATGGTTCTGAACTTTGCTGCCAGCCGCGAAAGCGAAAGTAACCAAGATCGAGCGTCTAGGATTTACTTGTGAATAGCTCGCCTGGGAAACTTTGAGATAAGTCAAAGACAGTGCTTCTATACTAATTGCCAGGCGCTGAGACGAATGCCGCCAAGATCAAGCGTCTAAGACTTACGGTTCAAGAATTAGCCTCAGAAACAGTGGGAAACAGTGCTTCTATACTAATTGCCAGGCGCTGAGACGAATGCCGCCAAGATCGAGCGTCTATGACTTACGGTTCAAGAATTAGCCTCAGAAACAGTGGTTCTGAACATGCTGCCAATAGCTCGCCTGGGAAACATCCAGAGAAGTCCAAGATAGTGTTTTTTAGACTGGCTGCCACGAGCTGAAACGAATGCAGCCAAGAGCGAGCGTCTGTGACTTACGGTTCAAGAGTTATTCACAGAAACATGGTTCTGAACTTTGCTGCCAGCCGCGAAAGCGAAAGTAACCAAGATCGAGCGTCTAGGATTTACTTGTGAATAGCTCGCCTGGGAAACTTTGAGATAAGTCAAAGACAGTGCTTCTATACTAATTGCCAGGCGCTGAGACGAATGCCGCCAAGATCAAGCGTCTAAGACTTACGGTTCAAGAATTAGCCTCAGAAACAGTGGGAAACAGTGCTTCTATACTAATTGCCAGGCGCTGAGACGAATGCCGCCAAGATCGAGCGTCTATGACTTACGGTTCAAGAATTAGCCTCAGAAACAGTGGTTTTGAACCGGCTACCAATAGCTCGCCTGGGAAACATCCAGAGAAGTCCAAGATAGTGTTTTTTTAGACTGGCTGCCACGAGCTGAAACGAATGCAGCCAAGAGCGAGCGTCTGTGACTTACGGTTCAAGAGTTATTCACAGAAACATGGTTCTGAACTTTGCTGCCAGCCGCGAAAGCGAAAGTAACCAAGATCGAGCGTCTAGGATTTACTTGTCAATAGCTCGCCTGGGAAACATCCAGAGAAGTCAAAGACAGTGCTTCTATACTAATTGCCAGGCGCTGAGACGAATGCCGCCAAGATCGAGCGTCTATGACTTACGGTTCAAGAATTAGCCTCAGAAACAGTGGGAATCAGTGCTTCTATACTAATTGCCAGGCGCTGAGACGAATGCCGCCAAGATCGAGCGTCTATGACTTACGGTTCAAGAATTAGCCTCAGAAACAGTGGTTCTGAACATGCTGCCAATAGCTCACCTGGGAAACATCCAGAGAAGTCCAAGATAGTGTTTTTTAGACTGGCTGCCACGAGCTGAAACGAATGCAGCCAAGAGCGAGCGTCTGTGACTTACGGTTCAAGAGATATTCACAGAAACATGGTTCTGAACTTTGCTGCCAGCCGCGAAAGCGAAAGTAACCAAGATCGAGCGTCTAGGATTTACTTGTGAATAGCTCGCCTGGGAAACTTTGAGATAAGTCAAAGACAGTGCTTCTATACTAATTGCCAGGCGCTGAGACGAATGCCGCCAAGATCAAGCGTCTAAGACTTACGGTTCAAGAATTAGCCTCAGAAACAGTGGGAAACAGTGCTTCTATACTAATTGCCAGGCGCTGAGACGAATGCCGCCAAGATCGAGCGTCTATGACTTACGGTTCAAGAATTAGCCTCAGAAACAGTGGTTCTGAACATGCTGCCAATAGCTCGCCTGGGAAACATCCAGAGAAGTCCAAGATAGTGTTTTTTTAGACTGGCTGCCACGAGCTGAAACGAATGCAGCCAAGAGCGAGCGTCTGTGACTTACGGTTCAAGAGTTATTCACAGAAACATGGTTCTGAACTTTGCTGCCAGCCGCGAAAGCGAAAGTAACCAAGATCGAGCGTCTAGGATTTACTTGTCAATAGCTCGCCTGGGAAACTTTGAGATAAGTCAAAGACAGTGCTTCTATACTAATTGCCAGGCGCTGAGACGAATGCCGCCAAGATCGAGCGTCTATGACTTACGGTTCAAGAATTAGCCTCAGAAACTGTGGTTCTGAACATGCTGCCAATAGCTCACCTGGGAAACATCCAGAGAAGTCCAAGATAGTGTTTTTTAGACTGGCTGCCACGAGCTGAAACGAATGCAGCCAAGAGCGAGCGTCTGTCACTTACGGTTCAAGAGTTATTCACAGAAACATGGTTCTGAACTTTGCTGCCAGCCGCGAAAGCGAAAATAACCAAGATCGAGCGTCTAGGATTTACTTGTCAATAGCTCGCCTGGGAAACATCCAGAGAAGTCAAAGACAGTGCTTCTATACTAATTGCCAGGCGCTGAGACGAATGCCGCCAAGATCGAGCGTCTATGACTTACGGTTCAAGAATTAGCCTCAGAAACAGTGGGAAACAATGCTTCTATACTAATTGCCAGGCGCTGAGACGAAAGCCGCCAAGATCGAGCGTCTATGACTTACGGTTCAAGAATTAGCCTCAGAAACAGTGGTTCTGAACATGCTGCCAATAGCTCGCCTGGGAAACATCCAGAGAAGTCCAAGATAGTGTTTTTTAGACTACTGCCACGAGCTGAAACGAATGCAGCCAAGAGCGAGCGTCTGTGACTTACGGTTCAAGAGTTATTCACAGAAACATGGTTCTGAACTTTGCTGCCAGCCGCGAAAGCGAAAGTAACCAAGATCGAGCGTCTAGGATTTACTTGTGAATAGCTCGCCTGGGAAACTTTGAGATAAGTCAAAGACAGTGCTTCTATACTAATTGCCAGGCGCTGAGACGAATGCCGCCAAGATCAAGCGTCTAAGACTTACGGTTCAAGAATTAGCCTCAGAAACAGTGGGAAACAGTGCTTCTATACTAATTGCCAGGCGCTGAGACGAATGCCGCCAAGATCGAGCGTCTATGACTTACGGTTCAAGAATTAGCCTCAGAAACAGTGGTTCTGAACATGCTGCCAATAGCTCGCCTGGGAAACATCCAGAGAAGTCCAAGATAGTGTTTTTTAGACTGGCTGCCACGAGCTGAAACGAATGCAGCCAAGAGCGAGCGTCTGTGACTTACGGTTCAAGAGTTATTCACAGAAACATGGTTCTGAACTTTGCTGCCAGCCGCGAAAGCGAAAGTAACCAAGATCGAGCGTCTAGGATTTACTTGTGAATAGCTCGCCTGGGAAACTTTGAGATAAGTCAAAGACAGTGCTTCTATACTAATTGCCAGGCGCTGAGACGAATGCCGCCAAGATCAAGCGTCTAAGACTTACGGTTCAAGAATTAGCCTCAGAAACAGTGGGAAACAGTGCTTCTATACTAATTGCCAGGCGCTGAGACGAATGCCGCCAAGATCGAGCGTCTATGACTTACGGTTCAAGAATTAGCCTCAGAAACAGTGGTTCTGAACATGCTGCCAATAGCTCGCCTGGGAAACATCCAGAGAAGTCCAAGATAGTGTTTTTTAGACTGGCTGCCACGAGCTGAAACGAATGCAGCCAAGAGCGAGCGTCTGTGACTTACGGTTCAAGAGTTATTCACAGAAACATGGTTCTGAACTTTGCTGCCAGCCGCGAAAGCGAAAGTAACCAAGATCGAGCGTCTAGGATTTACTTGTCAATAGCTCGCCTGGGAAACATCCAGAGAAGTCAAAGACAGTGCTTCTATACTAATTGCCAGGCGCTGAGACGAATGCCGCCAAGATCGAGCGTCTATGACTTACGGTTCAAGAATTAGCCTCAGAAACAGTGGGAAACAGTGCTTCTATACTAATTGCCAGGCGCTGAGACGAATGCCGCCAAGATCAAGCGTCTAAGACTTACGGTTCAAGAATTAGCCTCAGAAACAGTGGGAAACAGTGCTTCTATACTAATTGCCAGGCGCTGAGACGAATGCCGCCAAGATCGAGCGTCTATGACTTACGGTTCAAGAATTAGCCTCAGAAACAGTGGGAAACAGTGCTTCTATACTAATTGCCAGGCGCTGAGACGAATGCCGCCAAGATCGAGCGTCTATGACTTACGGTTCAAGAATTAGCCTCAGAAACAGTGGTTCTGAACATGCTGCCAATAGCTCACCTGGGAAACATCCAGAGAAGTCCAAGATAGTGTTTTTTAGACTGGCTGCCACGAGCTGAAACGAATGCAGCCAAGAGCGAGCGTCTGTGACTTACGGTTCAAGAGATATTCACAGAAACATGGTTCTGAACTTTGCTGCCAGCCGCGAAAGCGAAAGTAACCAAGATCGAGCGTCTAGGATTTACTTGTGAATAGCTCGCCTGGGAAACTTTGAGATAAGTCAAAGACAGTGCTTCTATACTAATTGCCAGGCGCTGAGACGAATGCCGCCAAGATCAAGCGTCTAAGACTTACGGTTCAAGAATTAGCCTCAGAAACAGTGGGAAACAGTGCTTCTATACTAATTGCCAGGCGCTGAGACGAATGCCGCCAAGATCGAGCGTCTATGACTTACGGTTCAAGAATTAGCCTCAGAAACAGTGGTTCTGAACATGCTGCCAATAGCTCGCCTGGGAAACATCCAGAGAAGTCCAAGATAGTGTTTTTTTAGACTGGCTGCCACGAGCTGAAACGAATGCAGCCAAGAGCGAGCGTCTGTGACTTACGGTTCAAGAGTTATTCACAGAAACATGGTTCTGAACTTTGCTGCCAGCCGCGAAAGCGAAAGTAACCAAGATCGAGCGTCTAGGATTTACTTGTGAATAGCTCGCCTGGGAAACTTTGAGATAAGTCAAAGACAGTGCTTCTATACTAATTGCCAGGCGCTGAGACGAATGCCGCCAAGATCGAGCGTCTATGACTTACGGTTCAAGAATTAGCCTCAGAAACAGTGGTTCTGAACATGCTGCCAATAGCTCACCTGGGAAACATCCAGAGAAGTCCAAGATAGTGTTTTTTAGACTGGCTGCCACGAGCTGAAACGAATGCAGCCAAGAGCGAGCGTCTGTGACTTACGGTTCAAGAGTTATTCACAGAAACATGGTTCTGAACTTTGCTGCCAGCCGCGAAAGCGAAAATAACCAAGATCGAGCGTCTAGGATTTACTTGTCAATAGCTCGCCTGGGAAACATCCAGAGAAGTCAAAGACAGTGCTTCTATACTAATTGCCAGGCGCTGAGACGAATGCCGCCAAGATCGAGCGTCTATGACTTACGGTTCAAGAATTAGCCTCAGAAACAGTGGGAAACAATGCTTCTATACTAATTGCCAGGCGCTGCGACGAAAGCCGCCAAGATCGAGCGTCTGTGACTTACGGTTCAAGAGTTATTCACAGAAACATGGTTCTGAACTTTGCTGCCAGCCGCGAAAGC
>NW_027462097.1:0-47116 GCF_050947455.1 Rhinoderma darwinii
ACAGTAATACATGTATAGATACTACCTGCAGACAGTAATATAGTAATACATGTATAGATACTACCTGCAGACAGTAATACAGTAATACATGTATAGATACTACCTGCAGACAGTAATATAGTAATACATGTATAGATACTACCTGCAGACAGTAATACAGTAATACATGTATAGATACTACCTGCAGACAGTAATATAGTAATACATGTATAGATACTACCTGCAGACAGTAATACAGTAATACATGTATAGATACTACCTGCAGACAGTAATATAGTAATACATGTATAGATACTACCTGCAGACAGTAATATAGTAATGCATGTATAGATACTACCTGCAGACAGTAATATAGTAATACATGTATAGATACTACCTGCAGACAGTAATATAGTAATACATGTATAGATACTACCTGCAGACAGTAATACAGTAATACATGTATAGATACTACCTGCAGACAGTAATACAGTAATACATGTATAGATACTACCTGCAGACAGTAATATAGTAATACATGTATAGATACTACCTGCAGACAGTAATATAGTAATACATGTATAGATACTACCTGCAGACAGTAATATAGTAATACATGTATAGATACTACCTGCAGACAGTAATACAGTAATACATGTATAGATACTACCTGCAGACAGTAATACAGTAATACATGTATAGATACTACCTGCAGACAGTAATACAGTAATACATGTATAGATACTACCTGCAGACAGTAATACATGTATAGATACTACCTGCAGACAGTAATACAGTAATACATGTATAGATACTACCTGCAGACAGTAATATAGTAATATATGTATAGATACTACCTGCAGACAGTAATACAGTAATACATGTATAGATACTACCTGCAGACAGTAATACAGTAATACATGTATAGATACTACCTGCAGACAGTAATACAGTAATACATGTATAGATACTACCTGCAGACAGTAATACAGTAATACATGTATAGATACTACCTGCAGACAGTAATACAGTAATACATGTATAGATACTACCTGCAGACAGTAATACAGTAATACATGTATAGATACTACCTGCAGACAGTAATATAGTAATACATGTATAGATACTACCTGCAGACAGTAATATAGTAATACATGTATAGATACTACCTGCAGACAGTAATACAGTAATACATGTATAGATACTACCTGCAGACAGTAATACAGTAATACATGTATAGATACTACCTGCAGACAGTAATATAGTAATACATGTATAGATACTACCTGCAGACAGTAATACATGTATAGATACTACCTGCAGACAGTAATACATGTATAGATACTACCTGCAGACAGTAATATAGTAATACATGTATAGATACTACCTGCAGACAGTAATATAGTAATACATGTATAGATACTACCTGCAGACAGTAATATAGTAATACATGTATAGATACTACCTGCAGACAGTAATACATGTATAGATACTACCTGCAGACAGTAATATAGTAATACATGTATAGATACTACCTGCAGACAGTAATACAGTAATACATGTATAGATACTACCTGCAGACAGTAATACAGTAATACATGTATAGATACTACCTGCAGACAGTAATACAGTAATACATGTATAGATACTACCTGCAGACAGTAATACAGTAATACATGTATAGATACTACCTGCAGACAGTAATATAGTAATACATGTATAGATACTACCTGCAGACAGTAATATAGTAATACATGTATAGATACTACCTGCAGACAGTAATACAGTAATACATGTATAGATACTACCTGCAGACAGTAATACATGTATAGATACTACCTGCAGACAGTAATATAGTAATACATGTATAGATACTACCTGCAGACAGTAATACAGTAATACATGTATAGATACTACCTGCAGACAGTAATACAGTAATACATGTATAGATACTACCTGCAGACAGTAATATAGTAATACATGTATAGATACTACCTGCAGACAGTAATATAGTAATACATGTATAGATACTACCTGCAGACAGTAATATAGTAATACATGTATAGATACTACCTGCAGACAGTAATATAGTAATACATGTATAGATACTACCTGCAGACAGTAATACAGTAATACATGTATAGATACTACCTGCAGACAGTAATACAGTAATACATGTATAGATACTACCTGCAGACAGTAATACAGTAATACATGTATAGATACTACCTGCAGACAGTAATACAGTAATACATGTATAGATACTACCTGCAGACAGTAATATAGTAATACATGTATAGATACTACCTGCAGACAGTAATATAGTAATACATGTATAGATACTACCTGCAGACAGTAATACATGTATAGATACTACCTGCAGACAGTAATACAGTAATACATGTATAGATACTACCTGCAGACAGTAATACAGTAATACATGTATAGATACTACCTGCAGACAGTAATACAGTAATACATGTATAGATACTACCTGCAGACAGTAATATAGTAATACATGTATAGATACTACCTGCAGTCAGTAATACAGTAATACATGTATAGATACTACCTGCAGACAGTAATACAGTAATACATGTATAGATACTACCTGCAGACAGTAATATAGTAATATATGTATAGATACTACCTGCAGACAGTAATACAGTAATACATGTATAGATACTACCTGCAGTCAGTAATACAGTAATACATGTATAGATACTACCTGCAGACAGTAATATAGTAATACATGTATAGATACTACCTGCAGACAGTAATACAGTAATACATGTATAGATACTACCTGCAGACAGTAATACAGTAATACATGTATAGATACTACCTGCAGACAGTAATACAGTAATACATGTATAGATACTACCTGCAGACAGTAATATAGTAATACATGTATAGATACTACCTGCAGACAGTAATACAGTAATACATGTATAGATACTACCTGCAGACAGTAATACAGTAATACATGTATAGATACTACCTGCAGACAGTAATACAGTAATACATGTATAGATACTACCTGCAGACAGTAATATAGTAATACATGTATAGATACTACCTGCAGACAGTAATACATTAATACATGTATAGATACTACCTGCAGACAGTAATATAGTAATACATGTATAGATACTACCTGCAGACAGTAATACAGTAATACATGTATAGATACTACCTGCAGACAGTAATACAGTAATACATGTATAGATACTACCTGCAGACAGTAATACAGTAATACATGTATAGATACTACCTGCAGACAGTAATACAGTAATACATGTATAGATACTACCTGCAGACAGTAATATAGTAATACATGTATAGATACTACCTGCAGACAGTAATACATTAATACATGTATAGATACTACCTGCAGACAGTAATATAGTAATACATGTATAGATACTACCTGCAGACAGTAATACAGTAATACATGTATAGATACTACCTGCAGACAGTAATACAGTAATACATGTATAGATACTACCTGCAGACAGTAATATAGTAATACATGTATAGATACTACCTGCAGACAGTAATACAGTAATACATGTATAGATACTACCTGCAGACAGTAATACAGTAATACATGTATAGATACTACCTGCAGACAGTAATACAGTAATACATGTATAGATACTACCTGCAGACAGTAATATAGTAATACATGTATAGATACTACCTGCAGACAGTAATACAGTAATACATGTATAGATACTACCTGCAGACAGTAATACATGTATAGATACTACCTGCAGACAGTAATACAGTAATACATGTATAGATACTACCTGCAGACAGTAATACATGTATAGATACTACCTGCAGACAGTAATACAGTAATACATGTATAGATACTACCTGCAGACAGTAATATAGTAATACATGTATAGATACTACCTGCAGACAGTAATACATGTATAGATACTACCTGCAGACAGTAATACAGTAATACATGTATAGATACTACCTGCAGACAGTAATACAGTAATACATGTATAGATACTACCTGCAGACAGTAATATAGTAATACATGTATAGATACTATCTGCAGACAGTAATACAGTAATACATGTATAGATACTACCTGCAGACAGTAATACAGTAATACATGTATAGATACTACCTGCAGACAGTAATACAGTAATACATGTATAGATACTACCTGCAGACAGTAATACATGTATAGATACTACCTGCAGACAGTAATACATGTATAGATACTACCTGCAGACAGTAATACATGTATAGATACTACCTGCAGACAGTAATACAGTAATACATGTATAGATACTACCTGCAGACAGTAATACAGTAATACATGTATAGATACTACCTGCAGACAGTAATATAGTAATACATGTATAGATACTACCTGCAGACAGTAATACATGTATAGATACTACCTGCAGACAGTAATACATGTATAGATACTACCTGCAGACAGTAATACAGTAATACATGTATAGATACTACCTGCAGACAGTAATACAGTAATACATGTATAGATACTACCTGCAGACAGTAATACAGTAATACATGTATAGATACTACCTGCAGACAGTAATACAGTAATACATGTATAGATACTACCTGCAGACAGTAATACAGTAATACATGTATAGATACTACCTGCAGACAGTAATATAGTAATACATGTATAGATACTACCTGCAGACAGTAATACAGTAATACATGTATAGATACTACCTGCAGACAGTAATATAGTAATACATGTATAGATACTACCTGCAGACAGTAATACATGTATAGATACTACCTGCAGACAGTAATATAGTAATACATGTATAGATACTACCTGCAGACAGTAATACAGTAATACATGTATAGATACTACCTGCAGACAGTAATATAGTAATACATGTATAGATACTACCTGCAGACAGTAATACATGTATAGATACTACCTGCAGACAGTAATATAGTAATACATGTATAGATACTACCTGCAGACAGTAATATAGTAATACATGTATAGATACTACCTGCAGACAGTAATACAGTAATACATGTATAGATACTACCTGCAGACAGTAATATAGTAATACATGTATAGATACTACCTGCAGACAGTAATATAGTAATACATGTATAGATACTACCTGCAGACAGTAATACATGTATAGATACTACCTGCAGACAGTAATATAGTAATACATGTATAGATACTACCTGCAGAGAGTAATACAGTAATACATGTATAGATACTACCTGCAGACAGTAATACAGTAATACATGTATAGATACTACCTGCAGACAGTAATACAGTAATACATGTATAGATACTACCTGCAGACAGTAATACAGTAATACATGTATAGATACTACCTGCAGACAGTAATATAGTAATACATGTATAGATACTACCTGCAGACAGTAATATAGTAATACATGTATAGATACTACCTGCAGACAGTAATATAGTAATACATGTATAGATACTACCTGCAGACAATAATATAGTAATACATGTATAGATACTACCTGCAGACAGTAATACATGTATAGATACTACCTGCAGACAGTAATATAGTAATACATGTATAGATACTACCTGCAGACAGTAATACAGTAATACATGTATAGATACTACCTGCAGACAGTAATACAGTAATACATGTATAGATACTACCTGCAGACAGTAATACAGTAATACATGTATAGATACTACCTGCAGACAGTAATATAGTAATACATGTATAGATACTACCTGCAGACAGTAATATAGTAATACATGTATAGATACTACCTGCAGACAGTAATACAGTAATACATGTATAGATACTACCTGCAGACAGTAATATAGTAATACATGTATAGATACTACCTGCAGACAATAATATAGTAATACATGTATAGATACTACCTGCAGACAGTAATATAGTAATACATGTATAGATACTACCTACAGACAGTAATACATGTATAGATACTACCTGCAGACAGTAATACAGTAATACATGTATAGATACTACCTGCAGACAGGAATATAGTAATACATGTATAGATACTACCTGCAGACAGTAATACAGTAATACATGTATAGATACTACCTGCAGACAGTAATACATGTATAGATACTACCTGCAGACAGTAATACAGTAATACATGTATAGATACTACCTGCAGACTGTAATACATGTATAGATACTACCTGCAGACTGTAATATAGTAATACATGTATAGATACTACCTGCAGACAGTAATATAGTAATACATGTATAGATACTACCTGCAGACAGTAATATAGTAATACATGTATAGATACTACCTGCAGACAGTAATACAGTAATACATGTATAGATACTACCTGCAGACAGAAATATAGTAATACATGTATAGATACTACCTGCAGACAGTAATATAGTAATACATGTATAGATACTACCTGCAGACAGTAATATAGTAATACATGTATAGATACTACCTGCAGACAGTAATATAGTAATACATGTATAGATACTACCTGCAGACAGTAATATAGTAATACATGTATAGATACTACCTGCAGACAGTAATATAGTAATATATGTATAGATACTACCTGCAGACAGTAATACAGTAATACATGTATAGATACTACCTGCAGACAGTAATACAGTAATACATGTATAGATACTACCTGCAGACAGTAATATAGTAATATATGTATAGATACTACCTGCAGACAGTAATATAGTAATACATGTATAGATACTACCTGCAGACAGTAATATAGTAATACATGTATAGATACTACCTGCAGACAGTAATATAGTAATACATGTATAGATACTACCTGCAGACAGTAATATAGTAATACATGTATAGATACTACCTGCAGACAGTAATACAGTAATACATGTATAGATACTACCTGCAGACAGTAATATAGTAATACATGTATAGATACTACCTGCAGACAGTAATATAGTAATACATGTATAGATACTACCTGCAGACAGTAATACAGTAATACATGTATAGATACTACCTGCAGACAGTAATACAGTAATACATGTATAGATACTACCTGCAGACAGTAATACAGTAATACATGTATAGATACTACCTGCAGACAGTAATACATGTATAGATACTACCTGCAGACAGTAATATAGTAATACATGTATAGATACTACCTGCAGACAGTAATATAGTAATACATGTATAGATACTACCTGCAGACAGTAATACAGTAATACATGTATAGATACTGCCTGCAGACAGTAATACAGTAATACATGTATAGATACTGCCTGCAGACAGTAATACAGTAATACATGTATAGATACTACCTGCAGACAGTAATATAGTAATACATGTATAGATACTACCTGCAGACAGTAATACATGTATAGATACTACCTGCAGACAGTAATACAGTAATACATGTATAGATACTACCTGCAGACAGTAATACAGTAATACATGTATAGATACTACCTGCAGACAGTAATATAGTAATACATGTATAGATACTATCTGCAGACAGTAATACAGTAATACATGTATAGATACTACCTGCAGACAGTAATACAGTAATACATGTATAGATACTACCTGCAGACAGTAATACAGTAATACATGTATAGATACTACCTGCAGACAGTAATACATGTATAGATACTACCTGCAGACAGTAATACATGTATAGATACTACCTGCAGACAGTAATACATGTATAGATACTACCTGCAGACAGTAATACAGTAATACATGTATAGATACTACCTGCAGACAGTAATACAGTAATACATGTATAGATACTACCTGCAGACAGTAATATAGTAATACATGTATAGATACTACCTGCAGACAGTAATACATGTATAGATACTACCTGCAGACAGTAATATAGTAATACATGTATAGATACTACCTGCAGACAGTAATATAGTAATACATGTATAGATACTACCTGCAGACAGTAATACAGTAATACATGTATAGATACTACCTGCAGACAGTAATATAGTAATACATGTATAGATACTACCTGCAGACAGTAATATAGTAATACATGTATAGATACTACCTGCAGACAGTAATACATGTATAGATACTACCTGCAGACAGTAATATAGTAATACATGTATAGATACTACCTGCAGACAGTAATATAGTAATACATGTATAGATACTACCTGCAGACAGTAATACAGTAATACATGTATAGATACTACCTGCAGACAGTAATATAGTAATACATGTATAGATACTACCTGCAGACAGTAATATAGTAATACATGTATAGATACTACCTGCAGACAATAATATAGTAATACATGTATAGATACTACCTGCAGACAGTAATACATGTATAGATACTACCTGCAGACAGTAATATAGTAATACATGTATAGATACTACCTGCAGACAGTAATATAGTAATACATGTATAGATACTACCTGCAGACAATAATATAGTAATACATGTATAGATACTACCTGCAGACAGTAATATAGTAATACATGTATAGATACTACCTACAGACAGTAATACATGTATAGATACTACCTGCAGACAGTAATACAGTAATACATGTATAGATACTACCTGCAGACAGGAATATAGTAATACATGTATAGATACTACCTGCAGACAGTAATACAGTAATACATGTATAGATACTACCTGCAGACAGTAATACAGTAATACATGTATAGATACTACCTGCAGACAGTAATACATGTATAGATACTACCTGCAGACAGTAATACAGTAATACATGTATAGATACTACCTGCAGACTGTAATACATGTATAGATACTACCTGCAGACTGTAATATAGTAATACATGTATAGATACTACCTGCAGACAGTAATATAGTAATACATGTATAGATACTACCTGCAGACAGTAATATAGTAATACATGTATAGATACTACCTGCAGACAGTAATACAGTAATACATGTATAGATACTACCTGCAGACAGAAATATAGTAATATATGTATAGATACTACCTGCAGACAGTAATACAGTAATACATGTATAGATACTACCTGCAGACAGTAATACAGTAATACATGTATAGATACTACCTGCAGACAGTAATACAGTAATACATGTATAGATACTACCTGCAGACAGTAATACAGTAATACATGTATAGATACTACCTGCAGACAGTAATATAGTAATATATGTATAGATACTACCTGCAGACAGTAATATAGTAATACATGTATAGATACTACCTGCAGACAGTAATATAGTAATACATGTATAGATACTACCTGCAGACAGTAATATAGTAATACATGTATAGATACTACCTGCAGACAGTAATATAGTAATACATGTATAGATACTACCTGCAGACAGTAATACAGTAATACATGTATAGATACTACCTGCAGACAGTAATATAGTAATACATGTATAGATACTACCTGCAGACAGTAATATAGTAATACATGTATAGATACTACCTGCAGACAGTAATACAGTAATACATGTATAGATACTACCTGCAGACAGTAATACAGTAATACATGTATAGATACTACCTGCAGACAGTAATACAGTAATACATGTATAGATACTACCTGCAGACAGTAATACATGTATAGATACTACCTGCAGACAGTAATATAGTAATACATGTATAGATACTACCTGCAGACAGTAATATAGTAATACATGTATAGATACTACCTGCAGACAGTAATACAGTAATACATGTATAGATACTGCCTGCAGACAGTAATACAGTAATACATGTATAGATACTGCCTGCAGACAGTAATACAGTAATACATGTATAGATACTACCTGCAGACAGTAATACAGTAATACATGTATAGATACTACCTGCAGACAGTAATACAGTAATACATGTATAGATACTACCTGCAGACAGTAATACAGTAATACATGTATAGATACTACCTGCAGACAGTAATATAGTAATACATGTATAGATACTACCTGCAGACAGTAATATAGTAATACATGTATAGATACTACCTGCAGACAGTAATACAGTAATACATGTATAGATACTACCTGCAGACAGTAATATAGTAATACATGTATAGATACTACCTGCAGACAGTAATACAGTAATACATGTATAGATACTACCTGCAGACAGTAATACAGTAATACATGTATAGATACTACCTGCAGACAGTAATACAGTAATACATGTATAGATACTACCTGCAGACAGTAATATAGTAATACATGTATAGATACTACCTGCAGACAGTAATATAGTAATACATGTATAGATACTACCTGCAGACAGTAATACAGTAATACATGTATAGATACTACCTGCAGACAGTAATACAGTAATACATGTATAGATACTACCTGCAGACAGTAATATAGTAATACATGTATAGATACTACCTGCAGACAGTAATACATGTATAGATACTACCTGCAGACAGTAATACAGTAATACATGTATAGATACTACCTGCAGACAGTAATACAGTAATACATGTATAGATACTACCTGCAGACAGTAATACAGTAATACATGTATAGATACTACCTGCAGACAGTAATATAGTAATACATGTATAGATACTACCTGCAGACAGTAATACAGTAATACATGTATAGATACTACCTGCAGACAGTAATACAGTAATACATGTATAGATACTACCTGCAGACAGTAATACATGTATAGATACTACCTGCAGACAGTAATATAGTAATACATGTATAGATACTACCTGCAGACAGTAATACAGTAATACATGTATAGATACTACCTGCAGACAGTAATATAGTAATACATGTATAGATACTACCTGCAGACAGTAATACAGTAATACATGTATAGATACTACCTGCAGACAGTAATACAGTAATACATGTATAGATACTACCTGCAGACAGTAATACATGTATAGATACTACCTGCAGACAGTAATATAGTAATACATGTATAGATACTACCTGCAGACAGTAATACAGTAATACATATATAGATACTACCTGCAGACAGTAATACAGTAATACATGTATAGATACTACCTGCAGACAGTAATACAGTAATACATGTATAGATACTACCTGCAGACAGTAATACATGTATAGATACTACCTGCAGACAGTAATATAGTAATACATGTATAGATACTACCTGCAGACAGTAATACAGTAATACATGTATAGATACTACCTGCAGACAGTAATATAGTAATACATGTATAGATACTACCTGCAGACAGTAATACAGTAATACATGTATAGATACTACCTGCAGACAGTAATACAGTAATACATGTATAGATACTACCTGCAGACAGTAATACATGTATAGATACTACCTGCAGACAGTAATATAGTAATACATGTATAGATACTACCTGCAGACAGTAATACAGTAATACATATATAGATACTACCTGCAGACAGTAATACAGTAATACATGTATAGATACTACCTGCAGACAGTAATACAGTAATACATGTATAGATACTACCTGCAGACAGTAATACAGTAATACATGTATAGATACTACCTGCAGACAGTAATACAGTAATACATGTATAGATACTACCTGCAGACAGTAATATAGTAATACATGTATAGATACTACCTGCAGACAGTAATACAGTAATACATGTATAGATACTACCTGCAGACAGTAATATAGTAATACATGTATAGATACTACCTGCAGACAGTAATATAGTAATACATGTATAGATACTACCTGCAGACAGTAATACAGTAATACATGTATAGATACTACCTGCAGACAGTAATACAGTAATACATGTATAGATACTACCTGCAGACAGTAATACAGTAATACATGTATAGATACTACCTGCAGACAGTAATACATGTATAGATACTACCTGCAGACAGTAATATAGTAATACATGTATAGATACTACCTGCAGACAGTAATATAGTAATATATGTATAGATACTACCTGCAGACAGTAATACAGTAATACATGTATAGATACTACCTGCAGACAGTAATACAGTAATACATGTATAGATACTACCTGCAGACAGTAATACAGTAATACATGTATAGATACTACCTGCAGACAGTAATACAGTAATACATGTATAGATACTACCTGCAGACAGTAATACAGTAATACATGTATAGATACTACCTGCAGACAGTAATACATGTATAGATACTACCTGCAGACAGTAATATAGTAATACATGTATAGATACTACCTGCAGACAGTAATACATGTATAGATACTACCTGCAGACAGTAATACAGTAATACATGTATAGATACTACCTGCAGACAGTAATACAGTAATACATGTATAGATACTACCTGCAGACAGTAATACAGTAATACATGTATAGATACTACCTGCAGACAGTAATATAGTAATACATGTATAGATACTACCTGCAGACAGTAATACAGTAATACATGTATAGATACTACCTGCAGACAGTAATATAGTAATACATGTATAGATACTACCTGCAGACAGTAATACAGTAATACATGTATAGATACTACCTGCAGACAGTAATACATGTATAGATACTACCTGCAGACAGTAATATAGTAATACATGTATAGATACTACCTGCAGACAGTAATATAGTAATACATGTATAGATACTACCTGCAGACAGTAATACAGTAATACATGTATAGATACTACCTGCAGACAGTAATACAGTAATACATGTATAGATACTACCAGCAGACAGTAATACAGTAATACATGTATAGATACTACCTGCAGACAGTAATACAGTAATACATGTATAGATACTACCTGCAGACAGTAATACAGTAATACATGTATAGATACTACCTGCAGACAGTAATACAGTAATACATGTATAGATACTACCTGCAGACAGTAATACAGTAATACATGTATAGATACTACCTGCAGACAGTAATACAGTAATACATGTATAGATACTACCTGCAGACAGTAATACAGTAATACATGTATAGATACTACCTGCAGACAGTAATATAGTAATACATGTATAGATAATACCTGCAGACAGTAATACAGTAATACATGTATAGATACTACCTGCAGACAGTAATATAGTAATACATGTATAGATACTACCTGCAGACAGTAATATAGTAATACATGTATAGATACTACCTGCAGACAGTAATATAGTAATACATGTATAGATACTACCTGCAGACAGTAATACAGTAATACATGTATAGATACTACCTGCAGACAGTAATACAGTAATACATGTATAGATACTACCTGCAGAGAGTAATACAGTAATACATGTATAGATACTACCTGCAGACAGTAATATAGTAATACATGTATAGATACTACCTGCAGACAGTAATATAGTAATACATGTATAGATACTACCTGCAGACAGTAATATAGTAATATATGTATAGATACTACCTGCAGACAGTAATATAGTAATACATGTATAGATACTACCTGCAGACAGTAATATAGTAATGCATGTATAGATACTACCTGCAGACAGTAATATAGTAATACATGTATAGATACTACCTGCAGACAGTAATATAGTAATGCATGTATAGATACTACCTGCAGACAGTAATATAGTAATACATGTATAGATACTACCTGCAGACAGTAATATAGTAATACATGTATAGATACTACCTGCAGAGAGTAATACAGTAATACATGTATAGATACTACCTGCAGACAGTAATACAGTAATACATGTATAGATACTACCTGCAGACAGTAATACAGTAATACATGTATAGATACTACCTGCAGACAGTAATACATGTATAGATACTACCTGCAGACAGTAATATAGTAATACATGTATAGATACTACCTGCAGACAGTAATACAGTAATACATGTATAGATACTACCTGCAGACAGTAATATAGTAATACATGTATAGATACTACCTGCAGACAGTAATACAGTAATACATGTATAGATACTACCTGCAGACAGTAATACAGTAATACATGTATAGATACTACCTGCAGACAGTAATATAGTAATACATGTATAGATACTACCTGCAGACAGTAATACAGTAATACATGTATAGATACTACCTGCAGACAGTAATATAGTAATACATGTATAGATACTACCTGCAGACAGTAATACAGTAATACATGTATAGATACTACCTGCAGACAGTAATACAGTAATACATGTATAGATACTACCTGCAGACAGTAATATAGTAATACATGTATAGATACTACCTGCAGACAGTAATACATGTATAGATACTACCTGCAGACAGTAATACAGTAATACATGTATAGATACTACCTGCAGACAGTAATACAGTAATACATGTATAGATACTACCTGCAGACAGTAATACAGTAATACATGTATAGATACTACCTGCAGACAGTAATACATGTATAGATACTACCTGCAGACAGTAATATAGTAATACATGTATAGATACTACCTGCAGACAGTAATACATGTATAGATACTACCTGCAGACAGTAATACAGTAATACATGTATAGATACTACCTGCAGACAGTAATACAGTAATACATGTATAGATACTACCTGCAGACAGTAATACAGTAATACATGTATAGATACTACCTGCAGACAGTAATATAGTAATACATGTATAGATACTACCTGCAGACAGTAATACAGTAATACATGTATAGATACTACCTGCAGACAGTAATACAGTAATACATGTATAGATACTACCTGCAGACAGTAATACATGTATAGATACTACCTGCAGACAGTAATATAGTAATACATGTATAGATACTACCTGCAGACAGTAATATAGTAATACATGTATAGATACTACCTGCAGACAGTAATATAGTAATACATGTATAGATACTACCTGCAGACAGTAATATAGTAATACATGTATAGATACTACCTGCAGACAGTAATATAGTAATACATGTATAGATACTACCTGCAGACAGTAATACAGTAATACATGTATAGATACTACCTGCAGACAGTAATACATGTATAGATACTACCTGCAGACAGTAATATAGTAATACATGTATAGATACTACCTGCAGACAGTAATATAGTAATACATGTATAGATACTACCTGCAGACAGTAATACAGTAATACATGTATAGATACTACCTGCAGACAGTAATACAGTAATACATGTATAGATACTACCAGCAGACAGTAATACAGTAATACATGTATAGATACTACCTGCAGACAGTAATACAGTAATACATGTATAGATACTACCTGCAGACAGTAATACAGTAATACATGTATAGATACTACCTGCAGACAGTAATACAGTAATACATGTATAGATACTACCTGCAGACAGTAATACAGTAATACATGTATAGATACTACCTGCAGACAGTAATACAGTAATACATGTATAGATACTACCTGCAGACAGTAATACAGTAATACATGTATAGATACTACCTGCAGACAGTAATATAGTAATACATGTATAGATACTACCTGCAGACAGTAATATAGTAATGCATGTATAGATACTACCTGCAGACAGTAATATAGTAATACATGTATAGATACTACCTGCAGACAGTAATATAGTAATACATGTATAGATACTACCTGCAGAGAGTAATACAGTAATACATGTATAGATACTACCTGCAGACAGTAATACAGTAATACATGTATAGATACTACCTGCAGACAGTAATACAGTAATACATGTATAGATACTACCTGCAGACAGTAATACATGTATAGATACTACCTGCAGACAGTAATATAGTAATACATGTATAGATACTACCTGCAGACAGTAATACAGTAATACATGTATAGATACTACCTGCAGACAGTAATATAGTAATACATGTATAGATACTACCTGCAGACAGTAATATAGTAATACATGTATAGATACTACCTGCAGACAGTAATACAGTAATACATGTATAGATACTACCTGCAGACAGTAATATAGTAATACATGTATAGATACTACCTGCAGACAGTAATACAGTAATACATGTATAGATACTACCTGCAGACAGTAATATAGTAATACATGTATAGATACTACCTGCAGACAGTAATACATGTATAGATACTACCTGCAGACAGTAATACAGTAATACATGTATAGATACTACCTGCAGACAGTAATACATGTATAGATACTACCTGCAGACAGTAATATAGTAATACATGTATAGATACTACCTGCAGACAGTAATACAGTAATACATGTATAGATACTACCTGCAGACAGTAATACATGTATAGATACTACCTGCAGACAGTAATACAGTAATACATGTATAGATACTACCTGCAGACAGTAATATAGTAATACATGTATAGATACTACCTGCAGACAGTAATATAGTAATACATGTATAGATACTACCTGCAGACAGTAATATAGTAATACATGTATAGATACTACCTGCAGACAGTAATACAGTAATACATGTACAGATACTACCTGCAGACAGTAATACAGTAATACATGTATAGATACTACCTGCAGACAGTAATACAGTAATACATGTATAGATACTACCTGCAGACAGTAATACAGTAATACATGTATAGATACTACCTGCAGACAGTAATACAGTAATACATGTATAGATACTACCTGCAGACAGTAATACAGTAATACATGTATAGATACTACCTGCAGACAGTAATATAGTAATACATGTATAGATACTACCTGCAGACAGTAATATAGTAATACATGTATAGATACTACCTGCAGACAGTAATACAGTAATACATGTATAGATACTACCTGCAGACAGTAATATAGTAATACATGTATAGATACTACCTGCAGACAGTAATACAGTAATACATGTATAGATACTACCTGCAGACAGTAATACATGTATAGATACTATCTGCAGACAGTAATATAGTAATACATGTATAGATACTACCTGCAGACAGTAATATAGTAATACATGTATAGATACTACCTGCAGACAGTAATACAGTAATACATGTATAGATACTACCTGCAGACAGTAATATAGTAATACATGTATAGATACTACCTGCAGAGAGTAATATAGTAATACATGTATAGATACTACCTGCAGACAGTAATACATGTATAGATACTACCTGCAGACAGTAATACAGTAATACATGTATAGATACTACCTGCAGACAGTAATACAGTAATACATGTATAGATACTACCTGCAGACAGTAATATAGTAATACATGTATAGATACTACCTGCAGACAGTAATACAGTAATACATGTATAGATACTACCTGCAGACAGTAATACATGTATAGATACTACCTGCAGACAGTAATATAGTAATACATGTATAGATACTACCTGCAGACAGTAATACAGTAATACATGTATAGATACTACCTGCAGACAGTAATATAGTAATACATGTATAGATACTACCTGCAGACAGTAATACATGTATAGATACTACCTGCAGACAGTAATACAGTAATATATGTATAGATACTACCTGCAGTCAGTAATACAGTAATACATGTATAGATACTACCTGCAGACAGTAATACAGTAATATATGTATAGATACTACCTGCAGACAGTAATATAGTAATACATGTATAGATACTACCTGCAGACAGTAATACATGTATAGATACTACCTGCAGACAGTAATATAGTAATACATGTATAGATACTACCTGCAGACAGTAATACAGTAATACATGTATAGATACTACCTGCAGACAGTAATATAGTAATACATGTATAGATACTACCTGCAGACAGTAATACATGTATAGATACTACCTGCAGACAGTAATATAGTAATACATGTATAGATACTACCTGCAGACAGTAATATAGTAATACATGTATAGATACTACCTGCAGACAGTAATACAGTAATACATGTATAGATACTACCTGCAGACAGTAATACAGTAATACATGTATAGATACTACCTGCAGACAGTAATATAGTAATACATGTATAGATACTACCTGCAGACAGTAATACAGTAATACATGTATAGATACTACCTGCAGACAGTAATACAGTAATACATGTATAGATACTACCTGCAGACAGTAATATAGTAATACATGTATAGATACTACCTGCAGACAGTAATATAGTAATACATGTATAGATACTACCTGCAGACAGTAATATAGTAATACATGTATAGATACTACCTGCAGACAGTAATACAGTAATACATGTATAGATACTACCTGCAGACAGTAATATAGTAATACATGTATAGATACTACCTGCAGACAGTAATACAGTAATACATGTATAGATACTACCTGCAGACAGTAATATAGTAATACATGTATAGATACTACCTGCAGACAGTAATACATGTATAGATACTACCTGCAGACAGTAATATAGTAATACATGTATAGATACTACCTGCAGACAGTAATACAGTAATACATGTATAGATACTACATGCAGACAGTAATACATGTATAGATACTACCTGCAGACAGTAATACAGTAATACATGTATAGATACTACCTGCAGACAGTAATACAGTAATACATGTATAGATACTACCTGCAGACAGTAATATAGTAATACATGTATAGATACTACCTGCAGACAGTAATACAGTAATACATGTATAGATACTACCTGCAGACAGTAATACATGTATAGATACTACCTGCAGACAGTAATACAGTAATACATGTATAGATACTACCTGCAGACAGTAATACAGTAATACATGTATAGATACTACCTGCAGACAGTAATACATGTATAGATTCTACCTGCAGACAGTAATATAGTAATACATGTATAGATACTACCTGCAGACAGTAATATAGTAATACATGTATAGATACTACCTGCAGACAGTAATATAGTAATACATGTATAGATACTACCTGCAGACAGTAATATAGTAATACATGTATAGATACTACCTGCAGACAGTAATACAGTAATACATGTATAGATACTACCTGCAGACAGTAATACAGTAATACATGTATAGATACTACCTGCAGACAGTAATACATGTATAGATACTACCTGCAGACAGTAATACAGTAATACATGTATAGATACTACCTGCAGACAGTAATATAGTAATACATGTATAGATTCTACCTGCAGACAGTAATATAGTAATACATGTATAGATACTACCTGCAGACAGTAATACAGTAATACATGTATAGATACTACCTGCAGACAGTATTATAGTAATACATGTATAGATACTACCTGCAGACAGTAATACATGTATAGATACTACCTGCAGACAGTAATATAGTAATACATGTATAGATACTACCTGCAGACAGTAATACAGTAATACATGTATAGATACTACCTGCAGACAGTAATACAGTAATACATGTATAGATACTACCTGCAGACAGTAATACAGTAATACATGTATAGATACCACCTGCAGACAGTAATATAGTAATACATGTATAGATACTACCTGCAGACAGTAATACAGTAATACATGTATAGATACTACCTGCAGACAGTAATACAGTAATACATGTATAGATACTACCTACAGACAGTAATATAGTAATACATGTATAGATACTACCTGCAGACAGTAATATAGTAATACATGTATAGATACTACCTGCAGACAGTAATACAGTAATACATGTATAGATACTACCTGCAGACAGTAATACAGTAATACATGTATAGATACTACCTGCAGACAGTAATATAGTAATACATGTATAGATACTACCTGCAGACAGTAATACATGTATAGATACTACCTGCAGACAGTAATACAGTAATACATGTATAGATACTACCTGCAGACAGTAATACAGTAATACATGTATAGATACTACCTGCAGACAGTAATACAGTAATACATGTATAGATACTACCTGCAGACAGTAATACAGTAATACATGTATAGATACTACCTGCAGACAGTAATACAGTAATACATGTATAGATACTACCTGCAGACAGTAATACATGTATAGATACTACCTGCAGACAGTAATATAGTAATACATGTATAGATACTACCTGCAGACAGTAATACAGTAATACATGTATAGATACTACCTGCAGACAGTAATACAGTAATACATGTATAGATACTACCTGCAGACAGTAATACATGTATAGATACTACCTGCAGACAGTAATACATGTATAGATACTACCTGCAGACAGTAATATAGTAATATATGTATAGATACTACCTGCAGACAGTAATATAGTAATACATGTATAGATACTACCTGCAGACAGTAATATAGTAATACATGTATAGATACTACCTGCAGACAGTAATATAGTAATACATGTATAGATACTACCTGCAGACAGTAATATAGTAATACATGTATAGATACTACCTGCAGACAGTAATATAGTAATACATGTATAGATACTACCTGCAGACAGTAATATAGTAATACATGTATAGATACTACCTGCAGACAGTAATACAGTAATACATGTATAGATACTACCTGCAGACAGTAATACAGTAATACATGTATAGATACTACCTGCAGACAGTAATACAGTAATACATGTATAGATACTACCTGCAGACAGTAATACAGTAATACATGTATAGATACTACCTGCAGACAGTAATACAGTAATACATGTATAGATACTACCTGCAGACAGTAATATAGTAATACATGTATAGATACTACCTGCAGACAGTAATACAGTAATACATGTATAGATACTACCTGCAGACAGTAATACAGTAATACATGTATAGATACTATCTGCAGACAGTAATACAGTAATACATGTATAGATACTACCTGCAGACAGTAATATAGTAATACATGTACAGATACTACCTGCAGACAGTAATACATGTATAGATACTACCTGCAGACAGTAATACAGTAATACATGTATAGATACTAGCTGCAGACAGTAATACAGTAATACATGTATAGATACTACCTGCAGACAGTAATATAGTAATACATGTATAGATTCTACCTGCAGACAGTAATATAGTAATACATGTATAGATACTACCTGCAGACAGTAATACAGTAATACATGTATAGATACTACCTGCAGACAGTAATACAGTAATACATGTATAGATACTACCTGCAGACAGTAATACAGTAATACATGTATAGATACTACCTGCAGACAGTAATATAGTAATACATGTATAGATACTACCTGCAGACAGTAATATAGTAATACATGTATAGATACTACCTGCAGACAGTAATATAGTAATACATGTATAGATACTACCTGCAGACAGTAATACAGTAATACATGTATAGATACTACCTGCAGACAGTAATATAGTAATACATGTATAGATACTACCTGCAGACAGTAATACAGTAATACATGTATAGATACTACCTGCAGACAGTAATACATGTATAGATACTACCTGCAGACAGTAATACAGTAATACATGTATAGATACTACCTGCAGACAGTAATACAGTAATACATGTATAGATACTACCTGCAGACAGAAATATAGTAATACATGTATAGATATACCTGCAGACAGTAATATAGTAATACATGTATAGATACTACCTGCAGACAGTCATATAGTAATACATGTATAGATACTACATGCAGACAGTCATATAGTAATACATGTATAGATACTACCTGCAGACAGTAATACAGTAATACATGTATAGATACTACCTGCAGACAGTAATATAGTAATACATGTATAGATACTACATGCAGACAGTCATATAGTAATACATGTATAGATACTACCTGCAGACAGTAATATAGTAATACATGTATAGATACTACCTGCAGACAGTAATATAGTAATACATGTATAGATACTACATGCAGACAGTCATATAGTAATACATGTATAGATACTACCTGCAGACAGTAATACAGTAATACATGTATAGATACTACCTGCAGACAGTAATACAGTAATACATGTATAGATACTACCTGCAGACAGTAATACAGTAATACATGTATAGATACTACCTGCAGACAGTAATACATGTATAGATTCTACCTGCAGACAGTAATATAGTAATACATGTATAGATACTACCTGCAGACAGTAATACAGTAATACATGTATAGATACTACCTGCAGACAGTAATACAGTAATACATGTATAGATACTACCTGCAGACAGTAATACAGTAATACATGTATAGATTCTACCTGCAGACAGTAATATAGTAATACATGTATAGATACTACCTGCAGACAGTAATACAGTAATACATGTATAGATACTACCTGCAGACAGTAATACAGTAATACATGTATAGATACTACCTGCAGACAGTAATACATGTATAGATTCTACCTGCAGACAGTAATATAGTAATACATGTATAGATACTACCTGCAGACAGTAATACAGTAATACATGTATAGATACTACCTGCAGACAGTAATACAGTAATACATGTATAGATACTACCTGCAGACAGTAATACAGTAATACATGTATAGATACTACCTGCAGACAGTAATACAGTAATACATGTATAGATACTACCTGCAGACAGTAATACAGTAATACATGTATAGATACTACCTGCAGACAGTAATACAGTAATACATGTATAGATACTACCTGCAGACAGTAATACAGTAATACATGTATAGATACTACCTGCAGACAGTAATATAGTAATACATGTATAGATACTACCTGCAGACAGTAATATAGTAATACATGTATAGATACTACCTGCAGACAGTAATATAGTAATACATGTATAGATACTACCTGCAGACAGTAATACAGTAATACATGTATAGATACTACCTGCAGACAGTAATACAGTAATACATGTATAGATACTACCTGCAGACAGTAATACAGTAATACATGTATAGATACTACCTGCAGACAGTAATATAGTAATACATGTATAGATACTACCTGCAGACAGTAATATAGTAATACATGTATAGATACTACCTGCAGACAGTAATACAGTAATACATGTATAGATACTACCTGCAGACAGTAATACAGTAATACATGTATAGATACTACCTGCAGACAGTAATATAGTAATACATGTATAGATACTACCTGCAGACAGTAATACATGTATAGATACTACCTGCAGACAGTAATATAGTAATATATGTATAGATACTACCTGCAGACAGTAATACAGTAATACATGTATAGATACTACCTGCAGACAGACATACAGTAATACATGTATAGATACTACCTGCAGACAGTAATATAGTAATACATGTATAGATACTACCTGCAGACAGTAATACAGTAATACATGTATAGATACTACCTGCAGACAGTAATACAGTAATACATGTATAGATACTACCTGCAGACAGTAATACATGTATAGATACTACCTGCAGACAGTAATATAGTAATACATGTATAGATACTACCTGCAGACAGTAATACAGTAATACATGTATAGATACTACCTGCAGACAGTAATACATGTATAGATACTACCTGCAGACAGTAATACATTTATAGATACTACCTGCAGACAGTAATACATGTATAGATACTACCTGCAGACAGTAATACATGTATAGATACTACCTGCAGACAGTAATATAGTAATACATGTATAGATACTACCAGCAGACAGTAATACAGTAATACATGTATAGATACTACCTGCAGACAGTAATACATGTATAGATACTACCTGCAGACAGTAATATAGTAATACATGTATAGATACTACCTGCAGACAGTAATACAGTAATACATGTATAGATACTACCTGCAGACAGTAATACAGTAATACATGTATAGATACTACCTGCAGACAGTAATATAGTAATACATGTATAGATACTACCTGCAGACAGTAATATAGTAATACATGTATAGATACTACCTGCAGACAGTAATATAGTAATACATGTATAGATACTACCTGCAGACAGTAATATAGTAATGCATGTATAGATACTACCTGCAGACAGTAATACAGTAATACATGTATAGATACTACCTGCAGACAGTAATACAGTAATACATGTATAGATACTACCTGCAGACAGTAATACAGTAATACATGTATAGATACTACCTGCAGACAGTAATACATGTATAGATACTACCTGCAGACAGTAATACATGTATAGATACTACCTGCAGACAGTAATACAGTAATACATGTATAGATACTACCTGCAGACAGTAATACAGTAATACATGTATAGATACTACCTGCAGACAGTAATACAGTAATACATGTATAGATACTACCTGCAGACAGTAATACATGTATAGATACTACCTGCAGACAGTAATACATGTATAGATACTACCTGCAGACAGTAATATAGTAATACATGTATAGATACTACCTGCAGACAGTAATATAGTAATACATGTATAGATACTACCTGCAGACAGTAATACAGTAATACATGTATAGATACTACCTGCAGACAGTAATATAGTAATACATGTATAGATACTACCTGCAGACAGTAATACAGTAATACATGTATAGATACTACCTGCAGACAGTAATATAGTAATACATGTATAGATACTACCTGCAGACAGTAATATAGTAATGCATGTATAGATACTACCTGCAGACAGTAATATAGTAATACATGTATAGATACTACCTGCAGACAGTAATATAGTAATACATGTATAGATACTACCTGCAGACAGTAATACAGTAATACATGTATAGATACTACCTGCAGACAGTAATATAGTAATACATGTATAGATACTACCTGCAGACAGTAATATAGTAATACATGTATAGATACTACCTGCAGACAGTAATATAGTAATACATGTATAGATACTACCTGCAGACAGTAATACAGTAATACATGTATAGATACTACCTGCAGACAGTAATACAGTAATACATGTATAGATACTACCTGCAGACAGTAATACATGTATAGATACTACCTGCAGACAGTAATACATGTATAGATACTACCTGCAGACAGTAATACAGTAATACATGTATAGATACTACCTGCAGACAGTAATACAGTAATACATGTATAGATACTACCTGCAGACAGTAATACAGTAATACATGTATAGATACTACCTGCAGACAGTAATACAGTAATACATGTATAGATACTACCTGCAGACAGTAATACAGTAATACATGTATAGATACTACCTGCAGACAGTAATACAGTAATACATGTATAGATACTACCTGCAGACAGTAATACAGTAATACATGTATAGATACTACCTGCAGACAGTAATATAGTAATACATGTATAGATACTACCTGCAGACAGTAATATAGTAATACATGTATAGATACTACCTGCAGACAGTAATATAGTAATACATGTATAGATACTACCTGCAGACAGTAATACAGTAATACATGTATAGATACTACCTGCAGACAGTAATACAGTAATACATGTATAGATACTACCTGCAGACAGTAATACAGTAATACATGTATAGATACTACCTGCAGACAGTAATATAGTAATACATGTATAGATACTACCTGCAGACAGTAATACAGTAATACATGTATAGATACTACCTGCAGACAGTAATATAGTAATACATGTATAGATACTACCTGCAGACAGTAATACAGTAATACATGTATAGATACTACCTGCAGACAGTAATACATGTATAGATACTACCTGCAGACAGTAATACATGTATAGATACTACCTGCAGACAGTAATATAGTAATACATGTATAGATACTACCTGCAGACAGTAATATAGTAATACATGTATAGATACTACCTGCAGACAGTAATATAGTAATACATGTATAGATACTACCTGCAGACAGTAATATAGTAATACATGTATAGATACTACCTGCAGACAGTAATACATGTATAGATACTACCTGCAGACAGTAATACAGTGATACATGTATAGATACTACCTGCAGACAGTAATATAGTAATACATGTATAGATACTACCTGCAGACAGTAATATAGTAATACATGTATAGATACTACCTGCAGCCAGTAATATAGTAATACATGTATAGATACTACCTGCAGACAGTAATACAGTAATACATGTATAGATACTACCTGCAGACAGTAATACAGTAATACATGTATAGATACTACCTGCAGACAGTAATATAGTAATACATGTATAGATACTACCTGCAGACAGTAATACATGTATAGATACTACCTGCAGACAGTAATACATGTATAGATACTACCTGCAGACAGTAATATAGTAATACATGTATAGATACTACCTGCAGACAGTAATACAGTAATACATGTATAGATACTACCTGCAGACAGTAATACAGTAATACATGTATAGATACTACCTGCAGACAGTAATACAGTAATACATGTATAGATACTACCTGCAGACAGTAATACAGTAATACATGTATAGATACTACCTGCAGACAGTAATATAGTAATACATGTATAGATACTACCTGCAGACAGTAATACATGTATAGATACTACCTGCAGACAGTAATACAGTAATACATGTATAGATACTACCTGCAGACAGTAATACAGTAATACATGTATAGATACTACCTGCAGACAGTAATACAGTAATACATGTATAGATACTACCTGCAGTCAGTAATACAGTAATACATGTATAGATACTACCTGCAGACAGTAATACAGTAATACATGTATAGATACTACCTGCAGACAGTAATACATGTATAGATACTACCTGCAGACAGTAATATAGTAATACATGTATAGATACTACCTGCAGACAGTAATACAGTAATACATGTATAGATACTACCTGCAGACAGTAATACAGTAATACATGTATAGATACTACCTGCAGACAGTAATACATGTATAGATACTACCTGCAGACAGTAATACAGTAATACATGTATAGATACTACCTGCAGACAGTAATACAGTAATACATGTATAGATACTACCTGCAGACAGTAATATAGTAATACATGTATAGATACTACCTGCAGACAGTAATACATTAATACATGTATAGATACTACCTGCAGACAGTAATATAGTAATACATGTATAGATACTACCTGCAGACAGTAATACAGTAATACATGTATAGATACTACCTGCAGACAGTAATACAGTAATACATGTATAGATACTACCTGCAGACAGTAATACAGTAATACATGTATAGATACTACCTGCAGACAGTAATATAGTAATACATGTGTAGATACTACCTGCAGACAGTAATACAGTAATACATGTATAGATACTACCTGCAGACAGTAATACAGTAATACATGTATAGATACTACCTGCAGACAGTAATACAGTAATACATGTATAGATACTACCTGCAGACAGTAATATAGTAATACATGTATAGATACTACCTGCAGACAGTAATACATGTATAGATACTACCTGCAGACAGTAATACAGTAATACATGTATAGATACTACCTGCAGACAGTAATACAGTAATACATGTATAGATACTACCTGCAGACAGTAATACAGTAATACATGTATAGATACTACCTGCAGACAGTAATATAGTAATACATGTATAGATACTATCTGCAGACAGTAATACAGTAATACATGTATAGATACTACCTGCAGACAGTAATATAGTAATACATGTATAGATACTACCTGCAGACAGTAATATAGTAATACATGTATAGATACTACCTGCAGACAATAATATAGTAATACATGTATAGATACTACCTGCAGACAGTAATACATGTATAGATACTACCTGCAGACAGTAATATAGTAATACATGTATAGATACTACCTGCAGACAGTAATATAGTAATACATGTATAGATACTACCTGCAGACAGTAATATAGTAATACATGTATAGATACTACCTGCAGACAGTAATACAGTAATACATGTATAGATACTACCTGCAGACAGTAATACAGTAATACATGTATAGATACTACCTGCAGACAATAATATAGTAATACATGTATAGATACTACCTGCAGACAGTAATATAGTAATACATGTATAGATACTACCTGCAGACAGTAATACAGTAATACATGTATAGATACTACCTGCAGACAGTAATATAGTAATACATGTATAGATACTACCTGCAGACAGTAATACATGTATAGATACTACCTGCAGACAGTAATACAGTAATACATGTATAGATACTACCTGCAGACAGTAATACAGTAATACATGTATAGATACTACCTGCAGACAGTAATACATGTATAGATACTACCTGCAGACAGTAATACAGTAATACATGTATAGATACTACCTGCAGACAGTAATACAGTAATACATGTATAGATACTACCTGCAGACAGTAATATAGTAATACATGTATAGATACTACCTGCAGACAGTAATACAGTAATACATGTATAGATACTACCTGCAGACAGTAATACAGTAATACATGTATAGATACTACCTGCAGACAGTAATATAGTAATACATGTATAGATACTACCTGCAGACAGTAATACATGTATAGATACTACCTGCAGACAGTAATACAGTAATACATGTATAGATACTACCTGCAGACAGTAATACAGTAATACATGTATAGATACTACCTGCAGACAGTAATACAGTAATACATGTATAGATACTACCTGCAGACAGTAATACAGTAATACATGTATAGATACTACCTGCAGACAGTAATACAGTAATACATGTATAGATACTACCTGCAGACAGTAATACAGTAATACATGTATAGATACTACCTGCAGACAGTAATATAGTAATACATGTATAGATACTACCTGCAGACAGTAATACAGTAATACATGTATAGATACTACCTGCAGAGAGTAATACAGTAATACATGTATAGATACTACCTGCAGACAGTAATACATGTATAGATACTACCTGCAGACAGTAATATAGTAATACATGTATAGATACTACCTGCAGACAGTAATACAGTAATACATGTATAGATACTACCTGCAGACAGTAATATAGTAATACATGTATAGATACTACCTGCAGACAGTAATACATGTATAGATACTACCTGCAGACAGTAATATAGTAATACATGTATAGATACTACCTGCAGACAGTAATACAGTAATACATGTATAGATACTACCTGCAGAGAGTAATACAGTAATACATGTATAGATACTACCTGCAGACAGTAATACATGTATAGATACTACCTGCAGACAGTAATATAGTAATACATGTATAGATACTACCTGCAGACAGTAATACAGTAATACATGTATAGATACTACCTGCAGACAGTAATATAGTAATACATGTATAGATACTACCTGCAGACAGTAATACATGTATAGATACTACCTGCAGACAGTAATACAGTAATACATGTATAGATACTACCTGCAGACAGTAATACAGTAATACATATATAGATACTACCTGCAGACAGTAATACAGTAATACATGTATAGATACTACCTGCAGACAGTAATATAGTAATACATGTATAGATACTACCTGCAGACAGTAATACAGTAATACATGTATAGATACTACCTGCAGACAGTAATACAGTAATACATGTATAGATACTACCTGCAGACAGTAATACAGTAATACATGTATAGATACTACCTGCAGACAGTAATACATGTATAGATACTACCTGCAGACAGTAATACATGTATAGATACTACCTGCAGACAGTAATATAGTAATACATGTATAGATACTACCTGCAGACAGTAATACATGTATAGATACTACCTGCAGACAGTAATATAGTAATACATGTATAGATACTACCTGCAGACAGTAATACAGTAATACATGTATAGATACTACCTGCAGACAGTAATACAGTAATACATGTATAGATACTACCTGCAGACAGTAATACAGTAATACATGTATAGATACTACCTGCAGACAGTAATACAGTAATACATGTATAGATACTACCTGCAGACAGTAATATAGTAATACATGTATAGATACTACCTGCAGACAGTAATATAGTAATATATGTATAGATACTACCTGCAGACAGTAATACAGTAATACATGTATAGATACTACCTGCAGACAGTAATACAGTAATACATGTATAGATACTACCTGCAGACAGTAATATAGTAATACATGTATAGATACTACCTGCAGACAGTAATATAGTAATACATGTATAGATACTACCTGCAGACAGTAATACAGTAATACATGTATAGATACTACCTGCAGACAGTAATACAGTAATACATGTATAGATACTACCTGCAGACAGTAATACAGTAATACATGTATAGATACTACCTGCAGACAGTAATACATGTATAGATACTACCTGCAGACAGTAATATAGTAATACATGTATAGATACTACCTGCAGACAGTAATACATGTATAGATACTACCTGCAGACAGTAATACAGTAATACATGTATAGATACTACCTGCAGACAGTAATACAGTAATACATGTATAGATACTACCTGCAGACAGTAATACAGTAATACATGTATAGATACTACCTGCAGACAGTAATATAGTAATACATGTATAGATACTACCTGCAGACAGTAATACAGTAATACATGTATAGATACTACCTGCAGACAGTAATACATGTATAGATACTACCTGCAGACAGTAATACAGTAATACATGTATAGATACTACCTGCAGACAGTAATACAGTAATACATGTATAGATACTACCAGCAGACAGTAATACAGTAATACATGTATAGATACTACCTGCAGACAGTAATACAGTAATACATGTATAGATACTACCTGCAGACAGTAATACAGTAATACATGTATAGATACTACCTGCAGACAGTAATACAGTAATACATGTATAGATACTACCTGCAGACAGTAATACATGTATAGATACTACCTGCAGACAGTAATACAGTAATACATGTATAGATACTACCTGCAGACAGTAATACAGTAATACATGTATAGATACTACCTGCAGACAGTAATATAGTAATACATGTATAGATACTACCTGCAGACAGTAATATAGTAATGCATGTATAGATACTACCTGCAGACAGTAATATAGTAATACATGTATAGATACTACCTGCAGACAGTAATATAGTAATACATGTATAGATACTACCTGCAGAGAGTAATACAGTAATACATGTATAGATACTACCTGCAGACAGTAATACAGTAATACATGTATAGATACTACCTGCAGACTGTAATACAGTAATACATGTATAGATACTACCTGCAGACAGTAATACATGTATAGATACTACCTGCAGACAGTAATATAGTAATACATGTATAGATACTACCTGCAGACAGTAATACAGTAATACATGTATAGATACTACCTGCAGACAGTAATATAGTAATACATGTATAGATACTACCTGCAGACAGTAATATAGTAATACATGTATAGATACTACCTGCAGACAGTAATACAGTAATACATGTATAGATACTACCTGCAGACAGTAATATAGTAATACATGTATAGATACTACCTGCAGACAGTAATATAGTAATACATGTATAGATACTACCTGCAGACAGTAATACATGTATAGATACTACCTGCAGACAGTAATACAGTAATACATGTATAGATACTACCTGCAGACAGTAATACATGTATAGATACTACCTGCAGACAGTAATATAGTAATACATGTATAGATACTACCTGCAGACAGTAATACAGTAATACATGTATAGATACTACCTGCAGACAGTAATACATGTATAGATACTACCTGCAGACAGTAATACAGTAATACATGTATAGATACTACCTGCAGACAGTAATATAGTAATACATGTATAGATACTACCTGCAGACAGTAATACAGTAATACATGTACAGATACTACCTGCAGACAGTAATACAGTAATACATGTATAGATACTACCTGCAGACAGTAATACAGTAATACATGTATAGATACTACCTGCAGACAGTAATACAGTAATACATGTATAGATACTACCTGCAGACAGTAATACAGTAATACATGTATAGATACTACCTGCAGACAGTAATACAGTAATACATGTATAGATACTACCTGCAGACAGTAATACAGTAATACATGTATAGATACTACCTGCAGACAGTAATACAGTAATACATGTATAGATACTACCTGCAGACAGTAATACAGTAATACATGTATAGATACTACCTGCAGACAGTAATACAGTAATACATGTATAGATACTACCTGCAGACAGTAATATAGTAATACATGTATAGATACTACCTGCAGACAGTAATATAGTAATACATGTATAGATACTACCTGCAGACAGTAATACAGTAATACATGTATATATACTACCTGCAGACAGTAATACATGTATAGATACTACCTGCAGACAGTAATACAGTTTTACATGTATAGATACTACCTGCAGACAGTAATATAGTAATACATGTATAGATACTACCTGCAGACAGTAATATAGTAATACATGTACAGATACTACCTGCAGACAGTAATACAGTAATACATGTACAGATACTACCTGCAGACAGTAATATAGTAATACATGTATAGATACTACCTGCAGACAGTAATACAGTAATACATGTATAGATACTACCTGCAGACAGTAATATAGTAATACATGTATAGATACTACCTGCAGACAGTAATACATGTATAGATACTACCTGCAGACAGTAATATAGTAATACATGTATAGATACTACCTGCAGACAGTAATATAGTAATACATGTATAGATACTACCTGCAGACAGTAATACAGTAATACATGTATAGATACTACCTGCAGACAGTAATACAGTAATACATGTATAGATACTACCTGCAGACAGTAATACAGTAATACATGTATAGATACTACCTGCAGACAGTAATATAGTAATACATGTATAGATACTACCTGCAGACAGTAATACAGTAATACATGTATAGATACTACCTGCAGACAGTAATATAGTAATACATGTATAGATACTACCTGCAGACAGTAATATAGTAATACATGTATAGATACTACCTGCAGACAGTAATATAGTAATACATGTATAGATACTACCTGCAGACAGTAATACAGTAATACATGTATAGATACTACCTGCAGACAGTAATATAGTAATACATGTATAGATACTACCTGCAGACAGTAATACATGTATAGATACTACCTGCAGACAGTAATATAGTAATACATGTATAGATACTACCTGCAGACAGTAATATAGTAATACATGTATAGATACTACCTGCAGACAGTAATACAGTAATACATGTATAGATACTACCTGCAGACAGTAATACAGTAATACATGTATAGATACTACCTGCAGACAGTAATACAGTAATACATGTATAGATACTACCTGCAGACAGTAATATAGTAATACATGTATAGATACTACCTGCAGACAGTAATACAGTAATACATGTATAGATACTACCTGCAGACAGTAATACAGTAATACATGTATAGATACTACCTGCAGACAGTAATACAGTAATACATGTATAGATACTACCTGCAGACAGTAATACAGTAATACATGTATAGATACTACCTGCAGACAGTAATATAGTAATACATGTATAGATACTACCTGCAGACAGTAATATAGTAATACATGTATAGATACTACCTGCAGACAGTAATATAGTAATACATGTATAGATACTACCTGCAGACAGTAATACAGTAATACATGTATAGATACTACCTGCAGACAGTAATATAGTAATACATGTATAGATACTACCTGCAGACAGTAATATAGTAATACATGTATAGATACTACCTGTAGACAGTAATATAGTAATACATGTATAGATACTAACAAAACAGATAAAAACAAGGACATTTATTCAAAAACACCGAAAAAGGCCATACTTACAAATGGACACAGCCAGGTCTGGAACGCTGATGAAGGCGAGTGAGCAGGTGCTTTAAATAATAATAGCCACTCCCACGAGTTTTGAGGGGAGTGGTATGTGGTGCATGGGATGTGTAGTAAGAAATAATACATGAATAGTGTATGTGCAAGTGTAATAATGTGAGTGAAATATAGGGGGCAGTAATGAGTGAAGTGCCTAAAAAATAAATGAATAATGGGATACAAGTGTGTGAAACATGGAGGAATAGTGTGTACGTCATGAGGCGCAACGTCACTAGCCAGGTAGAAGCCTATTTGTGACGCCTTGATAATTCATAGAGCGGGCTACCCTGCTTGCTAGGCCAAACAACAACACACCATGCTCTCCCAGCATCAAAGACCTGGCTGTGTCCAAAAGAAGCGAATATAAGTAATAATGAAAAATACCTGGGGTATTAGTGATCATTTTGGCCAAAAGGACGCAAGCTCGCAATCCACGACAAGGATCCCCAGACTTGCGAGTGTTGTTGTTTGGCCTAGCAAGCAGGGTAGCCCGCTCTATGAATTATCAAGGCGTCACAAATAGGCTTCTACCTGGCTAGTCACGTTGCGCCTCATGACCTACACACTATCCCTCCATGTTTCACACACTTGCATCCCATTATTCATTTATTTTTTAGGCACTTCACTCATTACTGCCCCCTATATTTCACTTACATTATTACACTTGCACATACACTATTCATTTATTATTTCTTACTACACATCCCATGCACCACATACCACTCCCCTCAAGACTAGTGGGAGTGGCTATTATTATTTAAAGCACCTGCTCACTCGCCTTCATCAGCGTTTCAGGCCTGGCTGTGTCCATTTGTAAGTATGGCCTTTTTCGGTGTTTTTGCATAAATGTCCTTGTTTTTATCTGTTTTGTCTGTACATCAGGAGCTTTTTGCTCCAGTTAGGGACTCGCAAGTCTGGGGATCCTTGTCGTGGATTGCGAGCTTGCGTCCTTTTGGCCAAAATGATCACTAATACCCCAGGTATTTTTCATTATTACTTATATTCGCTTCTTTTGGACACAGCCAGGTCTTTGATGCTGGGAGAGCATGGTGTGTTGTTGTTTGGCCTAGCAAGCAGGGTAGCCCGCTCTATGAATTATCAAGGCGTCACAAATAGGCTTCTACCTGGCTAGTCACGTTGCGCCTCATGACTTACACACTATCCCTCCATGTTTCACACACTTGTATCCCATTATTCATTTATTTTTTAGGCACTTCACTCATTACTGCCCCCTATATTTCACTCACATTATTACACTTGCACATACACTATTCATGTATTATTTCTTACTACACATCCCATGCACCACATACCACTCCCCTCAAAACTCGTGGGAGTGGCTATTATTATTTAAAGCACCTGCTCACTCGCCTTCATCAGCGTTCCAGACCTGGCTGTGTCCATTTGTATGTATAGATACTACCTGCAGACAGTAATACATGTATAGATACTACCTGCAGACAGTAATACAGTAATACATGTATAGATACTACCTGCAGACAGTAATATAGTAATACATGTATAGATACTACCTGCAGACAGTAATATAGTAATACATGTATAGATACTACCTGCAGACAGTAATATAGTAATACATGTATAGATACTACCTGCAGACAGTAATACAGTAATACATGTATAGATACTACCTGCAGACAGTAATACAGTAATACATGTATAGATACTACCTGCAGACAGTAATATAGTAATACATGTATAGATACTACCTGCAGACAGTAATATAGTAATACATGTATAGATACTACCTGCAGACAGTAATACAGTAATACATGTATAGATACTACCTGCAGACAGTAATATAGTAATACATGTATAGATACTACCTGCAGACAGTAATATAGTAATACATGTATAGATACTACCTGCAGACAGTAATACAGTAATACATGTATAGATACTACCTGCAGACAGTAATACAGTAATACATGTATAGATACTACCTGCAGACAGTAATACAGTAATACATGTATAGATACTACCTGCAGACAGTAATATAGTAATACATGTATAGATACTACCTGCAGACAGTAATACAGTAATACATGTATAGATACTACCTGCAGACAGTAATACAGTAATACATGTATAGATACTACCTGCAGACAGTAATATAGTAATACATGTATAGATACTACCTGCAGACAGTAATATAGTAATACATGTATAGATACTACCTGCAGACAGTAATACATGTATAGATACTACCTGCAGACAGTAATATAGTAATACATGTATAGATACTACCTGCAGACAGTAATACAGTAATACATGTATAGATACTACCTGCAGACAGTAATATATTAATACATGTATAGATACTACCTGCAGACAGTAATATAGTAATACATGTATAGATACTACCTGCAGACAGTAATACAGTAATACATGTATAGATACTACTTGCAGACAGTAATACAGTAATACATGTATAGATACTACCTGCAGACAGTAATACATGTATAGATACTACCTGCAGACAGTAATACAGTAATACATGTATAGATACTACCTGCAGACAGTAATATAGTAATACATGTATAGATACTACCTGCAGACAGTAATATAGTAATACATGTATAGATACTACCTGCAGACAGTAATACATGTATAGATACTACCTGCAGACAGTAATATAGTAATACATGTATAGATACTACCTGCAGACAGTAATACAGTAATACATGTATAGATACTACCTGCAGACAGTAATACAGTAATACATGTATAGATACTACCTGCAGACAGTAATATAGTAATACATGTATAGATACTACCTGCAGACAGTAATATAGTAATACATGTATAGATACTACCTGCAGACAGTAATACATGTATAGATACTACCTGCAGACAGTAATACAGTAATACATGTATAGATACTACCTGCAGACAGTAATATAGTAATACATGTATAGATACTACCTGCAGACAGTAATACAGTAATACATGTATAGATACTACCTGCAGACAGTAATATAGTAATACATGTATAGATACTACCTGCAGACAGTAATATAGTAATACATGTATAGATACTACTTGCAGACAGTAATATAGTAATACATGTATAGATACTACCTGCAGACAGTAATATAGTAATACATGTATAGATACTACCTGCAGACAGTAATATAGTAATACATGTATAGATACTACCTGCAGACAGTAATACAGTAATACATGTATAGATACTACCTGCAGACAGTAATACAGTAATACATGTATAGATACTACCTGCAGACAGTAATATAGTAATACATGTATAGATACTACCTGCAGACAGTAATACAGTAATATATGTATAGATACTACCTGCAGACAGTAATATAGTAATACATGTATAGATACTACCTGCAGACAGTAATATAGTAATACATGTATAGATACTACCTGCAGACAGTAATACAGTAATACATGTATAGATACTACCTGCAGACAGTAATACAGTAATACATGTATAGATACTACCTGCAGACAGTAATATAGTAATACATGTATAGATACTACCTGCAGACAGTAATATAGTAATACATGTATAGATACTACCTGCAGACAGTAATACAGTAATACATGTATAGATACTACCTGCAGACAGTAATATAGTAATACATGTATAGATACTACCTGCAGACAGTAATACATGTATAGATACTACCTGCAGACAGTAATACAGTAATATATGTATAGATACTACCTGCAGACAGTAATATAGTAATACATGTATAGATACTACCTGCAGACAGTAATATAGTAATACATGTATAGATACTACCTGCAGACAGTAATATAGTAATACATGTATAGATACTACCTGCAGACAGTAATACAGTAATACATGTATAGATACTACCTGCAGACAGTAATACAGTAATACATGTATAGATACTACCTGCAGACAGTAATACAGTAATACATGTATAGATACTACCTGCAGACAGTAATACAGTAATACATGTATAGATACTACCTGCAGACAGTAATACAGTAATACATGTATAGATACTACCTGCAGACAGTAATATAGTAATACATGTATAGATACTACCTGCAGACAGTAATATAGTAATACATGTATAGATACTACCTGCAGACAGTAATACAGTAATACATGTATAGATACTACCTGCAGACAGTAATACAGTAATACATGTATAGATACTACCTGCAGACAGTAATATAGTAATACATGTATAGATAATACCTGCAGACAGTAATATAGTAGTAATACATGTATAGATACTACCTGCAGACAGTAATACAGTAATACATGTATAGATACTACCTGCAGACAGTAATACAGTAATACATGTATAGATACTACCTGCAGACAGTAATACAGTAATACATGTATAGATACTACCTGCAGACAGTAATACATGTATAGATACTACCTGCAGACAGTAATATAGTAATACATGTATAGATACTACCTGCAGACAGTAATACAGTAATACATGTATAGATACTACCTGCAGACAGTAATACAGTAATACATGTATAGATACTATCTGCAGACAGTAATACAGTAATACATGTATAGATACTACCTGCAGACAGTAATACATGTATAGATACTACCTGCAGACAGTAATACATGTATAGATACTACCTGCAGACAGTAATATAGTAATACATGTATAGATACTACCTGCAGACAGTAATACAGTAATACATGTATAGATACTACCTGCAGACAGTAATACAGTAATACATGTATAGATACTACCTGCAGACAGTAATACAGTAATACATGTATAGATACTACCTGCAGAGAGTAATACAGTAATACATGTATAGATACTACCTGCAGACAGTAATACATGTATAGATACTACCTGCAGACAGTAATACAGTAATACATGTATAGATACTACCTGCAGACAGTAATACAGTAATACATGTATAGATACTACCTGCAGACAGTAATATAGTAATACATGTATAGATACTACCTGCAGACAGTAATACAGTAATACATGTATAGATACTACCTGCAGACAGTAATATAGTAATACATGTATAGATACTACCTGCAGACAGTAATATAGTAATACATGTATAGATACTACCTGCAGACAGTAATACAGTAATACATGTATAGATACTACCTGCAGACAGTAATATAGTAATACATGTATAGATACTACCTGCAGACAGTAATACAGTAATACATGTATAGATACTACCTGCAGACAGTAATACATGTATAGATACTACCTGCAGACAGTAATACATGTATAGATACTACCTGCAGACAGTAATATAGTAATACATGTATAGATACTACCTGCAGACAGTAATATAGTAATACATGTATAGATACTACCTGCAGACAGTAATACAGTAATACATGTATAGATACTACCTGCAGACAGTAATACAGTAATACATGTATAGATACTACCTGCAGACAGTAATATAGTAATACATGTATAGATACTACCTGCAGACAGTAATATAGTAATACATGTATAGATACTACCTGCAGACAGTAATATAGTAATACATGTATAGATACTACCTGCAGACAGTAATACATGTATAGATACTACCTGCAGACAGTAATACAGTAATACATGTATAGATACTACCAGCAGACAGTAATACAGTAATACATGTACAGATACTACCTGCAGACAGTAATATAGTAATACATGTATAGATACTACCTGCAGACAGTAATACAGTAATACATGTATAGATACTATCTGCAGACAGTAATACATGTATAGATACTACCTGCAGACAGTAATATAGTAATACATGTATAGATACTACCTGCAGACAGTAATACAGTAATACATGTATAGATACTACCTGCAGACAGTAATACAGTAATACATGTATAGATACTACCTGCAGACAGTAATATAGTAATACATGTATAGATACTACCTGCAGACAGTAATATAGTAATACATGTATAGATACTACCTGCAGACAGTAATACAGTAATACATGTATAGATACTACCTGCAGACAGTAATACAGTAATATATGTATAGATACTACCTGCAGACAGTAATATAGTAATACATGTATAGATACTACCTGCAGACAGTAATATAGTAATACATGTATAGATACTACCTGCAGACAGTAATACAGTAATACATGTATAGATACTACCTGCAGACAGTAATATAGTAATACATGTATAGATACTACCTGCAGACAGTAATACATGTATAGATACTACCTGCAGACAGTAATACAGTAATACATGTATAGATACTACCAGCAGACAGTAATACAGTAATACATGTACAGATACTACCTGCAGACAGTAATATAGTAATACATGTATAGATACTACCTGCAGACAGTAATACAGTAATACATGTATAGATACTACCTGCAGACAGTAATACAGTAATACATGTATAGATACTACCTGCAGACAGTAATACAGTAATACATGTATAGATACTACCTGCAGACAGTAATATAGTAATACATGTATAGATACTACCTGCAGACAGTAATACAGTAATATATGTATAGATACTACCTGCAGACAGTAATATAGTAATACATGTATAGATACTACCTGCAGACAGTAATATAGTAATACATGTATAGATACTACCTGCAGACAGTAATATAGTAATACATGTATAGATACTACCTGCAGAGAGTAATATAGTAATACATGTATAGATACTACCTGCAGAGAGTAATACAGTAATACATGTATAGATACTACCTGCAGACAGTAATACAGTAATACATGTATAGATACTACCTGCAGACAGTAATATAGTAATACATGTATAGATACTACCTGCAGACAGTAATATAGTAATACATGTATAGATACTACCTGCAGAGAGTAATACAGTAATACATGTATAGATACTACCTGCAGACAGTAATACAGTAATACATGTATAGATACTACCTGCAGACAGTAATACAGTAATACATGTATAGATACTACCTGCAGACAGTAATACATGTATAGATACTACCTGCAGACAGTAATACAGTAATACATGTATAGATACTACCTGCAGACAGTAATATAGTAATACATGTATAGATACTACCTGCAGACAGTAATATAGTAATACATGTATAGATACTACCTGCAGACAGTAATACAGTAATACATGTATAGATACTACCTGCAGACAGTAATACAGTAATACATGTATAGATACTACCTGCAGACAGTAATACAGTAATACATGTATAGATACTACCTGCAGACAGTAATACAGTAATACATGTATAGATACTACCTGCAGACAGTAATATAGTAATACATGTATAGATACTACCTGCAGACAGTAATATAGTAATACATGTATAGATACTACCTGCAGACAGTAATACAGTAATACATGTATAGATAATACCTGCAGACAGTAATATAGTAATACATGTATAGATAATACCTGCAGACAGTAATATAGTAATACATGTATAGATACTACCTGCAGACAGTAATACATGTATAGATACTACCTGCAGACAGTAATACAGTAATACATGTATAGATACTACCTGCAGACAGTAATACAGTAATACATGTATAGATATTACCTGCAGACAGTAATATAGTAATACATGTATAGATACTACCTGCAGACAGTAATATAGTAATACATGTATAGATACTACCTGCAGACAGTAATATAGTAATACATGTATAGATACTACCTGCAGACAGTAATATAGTAATACATGTATAGATACTACCTGCAGACAGTAATATAGTAATACATGTATAGATACTACCTGCAGACAGTAATATAGTAATACATGTATAGATACTACCTGCAGACAGTAATACAGTAATACATGTATAGATACTACCTGCAGACAGTAATACAGTAATACATGTATAGATACTACCTGCAGACAGTAATATAGTAATACATGTATAGATACTACCTGCAGACAGTAATACAGTAATACATGTATAGATACTACCTGCAGACAGTAATATAGTAATACATGTATAGATACTACCTGCAGACAGTAATATAGTAATACATGTATAGATACTACCTGCAGACAGTAATACAGTAATACATGTATAGATACTACCTGCAGACAGTAATACAGTAATACATGTATAGATACTACCTGCAGACAGTAATACAGTAATACATGTATAGATACTACCTGCAGACAGTAATACAGTAATACATGTATAGATACTACCTGCAGACAGTAATACAGTAATACATGTATAGATACTATCTGCAGACAGTAATACAGTAATACATGTATAGATACTACCTGCAGACAGTAATACATGTATAGATACTACCTGCAGACAGTAATACATGTATAGATACTACCTGCAGACAGTAATATAGTAATACATGTATAGATACTACCTGCAGACAGTAATACAGTAATACATGTATAGATACTACCTGCAGACAGTAATACAGTAATACATGTATAGATACTACCTGCAGACAGTAATACAGTAATACATGTATAGATACTACCTGCAGACAGTAATACAGTAATACATGTATAGATACTACCTGCAGAGAGTAATACAGTAATACATGTATAGATACTACCTGCAGACAGTAATACATGTATAGATACTACCTGCAGACAGTAATACAGTAATACATGTATAGATACTACCTGCAGACAGTAATACAGTAATACATGTATAGATACTACCTGCAGACAGTAATATAGTAATACATGTATAGATACTACCTGCAGACAGTAATACAGTAATACATGTATAGATACTACCTGCAGACAGTAATACAGTAATACATGTATAGATACTACCTGCAGACAGTAATACATGTATAGATACTACCTGCAGACAGTAATACAGTAATACATGTATAGATACTACCTGCAGACAGTAATATAGTAATACATGTATAGATACTACCTGCAGACAGTAATATAGTAATACATGTATAGATACTACCTGCAGACAGTAATATAGTAATACATGTATAGATACTACCTGCAGACAGTAATATAGTAATACATGTATAGATACTACCTGCAGACAGTAATATAGTAATACATGTATAGATACTACCTGCAGACAGTAATACAGTAATACATGTATAGATACTACCTGCAGACAGTAATATAGTAATACATGTATAGATACTACCTGCAGACAGTAATACATGTATAGATACTACCTGCAGACAGTAATATAGTAATACATGTATAGATACTACCTGCAGACAGTAATATAGTAATACATGTATAGATACTATCTGCAGACAGTAATACATGTATAGATACTACCTGCAGACAGTAATATAGTAATACATGTATAGATACTACCTGCAGACAGTAATACAGTAATACATGTATAGATACTACCTGCAGACAGTAATACAGTAATACATGTATAGATACTACCTGCAGACAGTAATATAGTAATACATGTATAGATACTACCTGCAGACAGTAATACAGTAATACATGTATAGATACTACCAGCAGACAGTAATACAGTAATACATGTACAGATACTACCTGCAGACAGTAATATAGTAATACATGTATAGATACTACCTGCAGACAGTAATACAGTAATACATGTATAGATACTACCTGCAGACAGTAATACAGTAATACATGTATAGATACTACCTGCAGACAGTAATACAGTAATACATGTATAGATACTACCTGCAGACAGTAATATAGTAATACATGTATAGATACTACCTGCAGACAGTAATACAGTAATACATGTATAGATACTACCTGCAGACAGTAATACAGTAATATATGTATAGATACTACCTGCAGACAGTAATATAGTAATACATGTATAGATACTACCTGCAGACAGTAATATAGTAATACATGTATAGATACTACCTGCAGACAGTAATATAGTAATACATGTATAGATACTACCTGCAGAGAGTAATATAGTAATACATGTATAGATACTACCTGCAGAGAGTAATACAGTAATACATGTATAGATACTACCTGCAGACAGTAATACAGTAATACATGTATAGATACTACCTGCAGACAGTAATACAGTAATACATGTATAGATACTACCTGCAGACAGTAATATAGTAATACATGTATAGATACTACCTGCAGACAGTAATATAGTAATACATGTATAGATACTACCTGCAGACAGTAATATAGTAATACATGTATAGATACTACCTGCAGACAGTAACAGTAATACATGTATAGATACTACCTGCAGACAGTAATACATGTATAGATACTACCTGCAGACAGTAATATAGTAATACATGTATAGATACTACCTGCAGACAGTAATACAGTAATACATGTATAGATACTACCTGCAGACAGTAATACAGTAATACATGTATAGATACTACCTGCAGACAGTAATACAGTAATACATGTATAGATACTACCTGCAGACAGTAATATAGTAATACATGTATAGATACTACCTGCAGACAGTAATATAGTAATACATGTATAGATACTACCTGCAGACAGTAATACAGTAATACATGTATAGATACTACCTGCAGACAGTAATACAGTAATACATGTATAGATACTACCTGCAGACAGTAATACAGTAATACATGTATAGATACTACCTGCAGACAGTAATACAGTAATACATGTATAGATACTACCTGCAGACAGTAATACAGTAATACATGTATAGATACTACCTGCAGACAGTAATATAGTAATACATGTATAGATACTACCTGCAGACAGTAATATAGTAATACATGTATAGATACTACCTGCAGACAGTAATATAGTAATACATGTATAGATACTACCTGCAGAGAGTAATACAGTAATACATGTATAGATACTACCTGTAGACAGTAATACAGTAATACATGTATAGATACTACCTGCAGACAGTAATACAGTAATACATGTATAGATACTACCTGCAGACAGTAATACATGTATAGATACTACCTGCAGACAGTAATACAGTAATACATGTATAGATACTACCTGCAGACAGTAATATAGTAATACATGTATAGATACTACCTGCAGACAGTAATATAGTAATACATGTATAGATACTACTGCAGACAGTAATACAGTAATACATGTATAGATACTACCTGCAGACAGTAATATAGTAATACATGTATAGATACTACCTGCAGACAGTAATATAGTAATACATGTATAGATACTACCTGCAGACAGTAATACAGTAATACATGTATAGATACTACCTGCAGACAGTAATATAGTAATACATGTATAGATACTACCTGCAGACAGTAATACATGTATAGATACTACCTGCAGACAGTAATACATGTATAGATACTACCTGCAGACAGTAATATAGTAATACATGTATAGATACTATCTGCAGACAGTAATATAGTAATACATGTATAGATACTACCTGCAGACAGTAATAGTAATACATGTATAGATACTACCTGCAGACAGTAATACAGTAATACATGTATAGATACTACCTGCAGACAGTAATACAGTAATACATGTATAGATACTACCTGCAGACAGTAATACAGTAATACATGTATAGATACTACCTGCAGACAGTAATATAGTAATACATGTATAGATACTACCTGCAGACAGTAATATAGTAATACATGTATAGATACTACCAGCAGACAGTAATACAGTAATACATGTATAGATACTACCTGCAGACAGTAATATAGTAATACATGTATAGATACTACCTGCAGACAGTAATACAGTAATACATGTATAGATACTACCTGCAGACAGTAATACAGTAATACATGTATAGATACTACCTGCAGACAGTAATACAGTAATACATGTATAGATACTACCTGCAGACAGTAATTAGTAATACATGTATAGATACTACCTGCAGACAGTAATATAGTAATACATGTATAGATACTACCTGCAGACAGTAATACATGTATAGATACTACCTGCAGACAGTAATACAGTAATACATGTATAGATACTACCTGCAGACAGTAATACAGTAATACATGTATAGATACTACCTGCAGACAGTAATACATGTATAGATACTACCTGCAGACAGTAATACATGTATAGATACTACCTGCAGACAGTAATACAGTAATACATGTATAGATACTACCTGCAGACAGTAATACAGTAATACATGTATAGATACTACCTGCAGACAGTAATACATGTATAGATACTACCTGCAGACAGTAATATAGTAATACATGTATAGATACTACCTGCAGACAGTAATACAGTAATACATGTATAGATACTACCTGCAGACAGTAATATAGTAATACATGTATAGATACTACCTGCAGACAGTAATACAGTAATACATGTATAGATACTACCTGCAGACAGTAATATAGTAATACATGTATAGATACTACCTGCAGACAGTAATACAGTAATACATGTATAGATACTACCTGCAGACAGTAATATAGTAATACATGTATAGATACTACCTGCAGACAGTAATACAGTAATACATGTATAGATACTACCTGCAGACAGTAATACAGTAATACATGTATAGATACTACCTGCAGACAGTAATACAGTAATACATGTATAGATACTACCTGCAGACAGTAATACAGTAATACATGTATAGATACTACCTGCAGACAGTAATACAGTAATACATGTATAGATACTACCTGCAGACAGTAATACAGTAATACATGTATAGATACTACCTGCAGACAGTAATATAGTAATACATGTATAGATACTACCTGCAGACAGTAATATAGTAATACATGTATAGATACTACCTGCAGACAGTAATATAGTAATACATGTATAGATACTACCTGCAGACAGTAATATAGTAATACATGTATAGATACTACCTGCAGACAGTAATATAGTAATACATGTATAGATACTACCTGCAGACAGTAATATAGTAATACATGTATAGATACTACCTGCAGACAGTAATACAGTAATACATGTATAGATACTACCTGCAGACAGTAATACAGTAATACATGTATAGATACTACCTGCAGACAGTAATATAGTAATACATGTATAGATACTACCTGCAGACAGTAATACAGTAATACATGTATAGATACTACCTGCAGACAGTAATACAGTAATACATGTATAGATACTACCTGCAGACAGTAATACAGTAATACATGTATAGATACTACCTGCAGACAGTAATACATGTATAGATACTACCTGCAGACAGTAGTATAGTAATACATGTATAGATACTACCTGCAGACAGTAATATAGTAATACATGTACAGATACTACCTGCAGACAGTAATACAGTAATACATGTATAGATA
>NW_027462098.1:0-48415 GCF_050947455.1 Rhinoderma darwinii
CTGCTTGTTTCCCAGGCGAGCAATTGGCAGCATGTTCAGAACCATGTTTCTGTGAATAACTCCTGAACCGTAAGTCCTAGACGCTCGCTCTTGGCTGCATTCGATTCAGCTCGTGGCAGCCAGTCTAAAAAACACTATCTTGGACTTCTCTGCATGTTTCCCAGGCGAGCAATTGGCAGCATGTTCAGAACCATGTTTCTGTGAATAACTCCTGAACCGTAAGTCCTAGACGCTCGCTCTTGGCTGCATTCGATTCAGCTCGTGGCAGCCAGTCTAAAAAACACTATCTTGGACTTCTCTGCATGTTTCCCAGGCGAGCAATTGGCAGCATGTTCAGAACCATGTTTCTGTGAATAACTCCTGAACCGTAAGTCCTAGACGCTCGCTCTTGGCTGCATTCGATTCAGCTCGTGGCAGCCAGTCTAAAAAACACTATCTTGGACTTCTCTGCATGTTCCTAAGGCAAATGTTTCTAAAGCTAATTCTTGAACCGTAAGTCCTAGACGCTCGATCTTGGCGGCATTCGTCTCAGCGCCACGCAATTAGTATAGGAGCACTGTGTTTGACTTCTCTGGATGTTTCCCAGGCGAGTTATTGACAAGTAAATCCTAGACGCTCGATCTTGGTTATTTTCGCTTTCGCGGCTGGCAGTAAAAGAACCATGTTTCTGTGAATAACTCCTGAACCGTAAGTCCTAGACGCTCGCTCTTGGCTGCATTCGATTCAGCTCGTGGCAGCCAGTCTAAAAAACACTATCTCGGACTTCTCTGCATGTTTCCCAGGCGAGCAATTGGCAGCATGTTCAGAACCATATTTCTGTGAATAACTCCTGAACCGTAAGTCCTAGACGCTCGCTCTTGGCTGCATTCGATTCAGCTCGTGGCAGCCAGTCTAAAAAACACTATCTTGGACTTCTCTGCATGTTTCCCAGGCGAGCAATTGGCAGCATGTTCAGAACCATGTTTCTGTGAATAACTCCTGAACCGTAAGTCCTAGACGCTCGATCTTGGCGGCATTCGTCTCAGCGCCTGGCAATTAGTATAGGAGCACTGTGTTTGACTTCTCTGGATGTTTCCCAGGCGAGTTATTGACAAGTAAATCCTAGACGCTCGATCTTGGTTATTTTCGCTTTCGCGGCTGGCAGTAAAAAAACCATGTTTCTGTGAATAACTCCTGAACCGTAAGTCCTAGACGCTCGCTCTTGGCTGCATTCGATTCAGCTCGTGGCAGCCAGTCTAAAAAACACTATCTTGGACTTCTCTGCATGTTTCCCAGGCGAGCAATTGGCAGCATGTTCAGAACCATGTTTCTGTGAATAACTCCTGAACCGTAAGTCCTAGACGCTCGCTCTTGGCTGCATTCGATTCAGCTCGTGGCAGCCAGTCTAAAAAACACTATCTTGGACTTCTCTGCATGTTTCCCAGGCGAGAAATTGGCAGCATGTTCAGAACCATGTTTCTGTGAATAACTCCTGAACCGTAAGTCCTAGACGCTCGATCTTGGCGGCATTCGTCTCAGCGCCTGGCAATTAGTATAGGAGCACTGTGTTTGACTTCTCTGGATGTTTCCCAGGCGAGTTATTGACAAGTAAATCCTAGACGCTCGATCTTGGTTATTTTCGCTTTCGCGGCTGGCAGTAAAAAAACCATGTTTCTGTGAATAACTCCTGAACCGTAAGTCCTAGACGCTCGCTCTTGGCTGCATTCGATTCAGCTCGTGGCAGCCAGTCTAAAAAACACTATCTTGGACTTCTCTGCATGTTTCCCAGGCGAGCAATTGGCAGCATGTTCAGAACCATGTTTCTGTGAATAACTCCTGAACCGTAAGTCCTAGACGCTCGCTCTTGGCTGCATTCGATTCAGCTCGTGGCAGCCAGTCTAAAAAACACTATCTTGGACTTCTCTGCATGTTTCCCAGGCGAGCAATTGGCAGCATGTTCAGAACCATGTTTCTGTGAATAACTCCTGAACCGTAAGTCCTAGACGCTCGATCTTGGCGGCATTCGTCTCAGCGCCTGGCAATTAGTATAGGAGCACTGTGTTTGACTTCTCTGGATGTTTCCCAGGCGAGTTATTGACAAGTAAATCCTAGACGCTCGATCTTGGTTATTTTCGCTTTCGCGGCTGGCAGTAAAAAAACCATGTTTCTGTGAATAACTCCTGAACCGTAAGTCCTAGACGCTCGCTCTTGGCTGCATTCGATTCAGCTCGTGGCAGCCAGTCTAAAAAACACTATCTTGGACTTCTCTGCATGTTTCCCAGGCGAGCAATTGGCAGCATGTTCAGAACCATGTTTCTGTGAATAACTCCTGAACCGTAAGTCCTAGACGCTCGCTCTTGGCTGCATTCGATTCAGCTCGTGGCAGCCAGTCTAAAAAACACTATCTTGGACTTCTCTGCATGTTTCCCAGGCGAGAAATTGGCAGCATGTTCAGAACCATGTTTCTGTGAATAACTCCTGAACCGTAAGTCCTAGACGCTCGCTCTTGGCTGCATTCGATTCAGCTCGTGGCAGCCAGTCTAAAAAACACTATCTTGGACTTCTCTGCATGTTTCCCAGGCGAGAAATTGGCAGCATGTTCAGAACCATGTTTCTGTGAATAACTCCTGAACCGTAAGTCCTAGACGCTCGCTCTTGGCTGCATTCGATTCAGCTCGTGGCAGCCAGTCTAAAAAACACTATCTTGGACTTCTCTGCATGTTTCCCAGGCGAGCAATTGGCAGCATGTTCAGAACCATGTTTCTGTGAATAACTCCTGAACCGTAAGTCCTAGACGCTCGCTCTTGGCTGCATTCGATTCAGCTCGTGGCAGCCAGTCTAAAAAACACTATCTTGGACTTCTCTGCATGTTTCCCAGGCGAGCAATTGGCAGCATGTTCAGAACCATGTTTCTGTGAATAACTCCTGAACCGTAAGTCCTAGACGCTCGATCTTGGCGGCATTCGTCTCAGCGCCTGGCAATTAGTATAGGAGCACTGTGTTTGACTTCTCTGGATGTTTCCCAGGCGAGTTATTGACAAGTAAATCCTAGACGCTCGATCTTGGTTATTTTCGCTTTCGCGGCTGGCAGTAAAAAAACCATGTTTCTGTGAATAACTCCTGAACCGTAAGTCCTAGACGCTCGCTCTTGGCTGCATTCGATTCAGCTCGTGGCAGCCAGTCTAAAAAACACTATCTTGGACTTCTCTGCATGTTTCCCAGGCGAGCAATTGGCAGCATGTTCAGAACCATGTTTCTGTGAATAACTCCTGAACCGTAAGTCCTAGACGCTCGCTCTTGGCTGCATTCGATTCAGCTCGTGGCAGCCAGTCTAAAAAACACTATCTTGGACTTCTCTGCATGTTTCCCAGGCGAGAAATTGGCAGCATGTTCAGAACCATGTTTCTGTGAATAACTCCTGAACCGTAAGTCCTAGACGCTCGCTCTTGGCTGCATTCGATTCAGCTCGTGGCAGCCAGTCTAAAAAACACTATCTTGGACTTCTCTGCATGTTTCCCAGGCGAGCAATTGGCAGCATGTTCAGAACCATGTTTCTGTGAATAACTCCTGAACCGTAAGTCCTAGACGCTCGCTCTTGGCTGCATTCGATTCAGCTCGTGGCAGCCAGTCTAAAAAACACTATCTTGGACTTCTCTGCATGTTTCCCAGGCGAGCAATTGGCAGCATGTTCAGAACCATGTTTCTGTGAATAACTCCTGAACCGTAAGTCCTAGACGCTCGCTCTTGGCTGCATTCGATTCAGCTCGTGGCAGCCAGTCTAAAAAACACTATCTTGGACTTCTCTGCATGTTTCCCAGGCGAGAAATTGGCAGCATGTTCAGAACCATGTTTCTGTGAATAACTCCTGAACCGTAAGTCCTAGACGCTCGCTCTTGGCTGCATTCGATTCAGCTCGTGGCAGCCAGTCTAAAAAACACTATCTTGGACTTCTCTGCATGTTTCCCAGGCGAGAAATTGGCAGCATGTTCAGAACCATGTTTCTGTGAATAACTCCTGAACCGTAAGTCCTAGACGCTCGATCTTGGCGGCATTCGTCTCAGCGCCTGGCAATTAGTATAGGAGCACTGTGTTTGACTTCTCTGGATGTTTCCCAGGCGAGTTATTGACAAGTAAATCCTAGACGCTCGATCTTGGTTATTTTCGCTTTCGCGGCTGGCAGTAAAAGAACCATGTTTCTGTGAATAACTCCTGAACCGTAAGTCCTAGACGCTCGCTCTTGGCTGCATTCGATTCAGCTCGTGGCAGCCAGTCTAAAAAACACTATCTTGGACTTCTCTGCATGTTTCCCAGGCGAGCAATTGGCAGCATGTTCAGAACCATGTTTCTGTGAATAACTCCTGAACCGTAAGTCCTAGACGCTCGCTCTTGGCTGCATTCGATTCAGCTCGTGGCAGCCAGTCTAAAAAACACTATCTTGGACTTCTCTGCATGTTTCCCAGGCGAGAAATTGGCAGCATGTTCAGAACCATGTTTCTGTGAATAACTCCTGAACCGTAAGTCCTAGACGCTCGATCTTGGCGGCATTCGTCTCAGCGCCTGGCAATTAGTATAGGAGCACTGTGTTTGACTTCTCTGGATGTTTCCCAGGCGAGTTATTGACAAGTAAATCCTAGACGCTCGATCTTGGTTATTTTCGCTTTCGCGGCTGGCAGTAAAAGAACCATGTTTCTGTGAATAACTCCTGAACCGTAAGTCCTAGACGCTCGCTCTTGGCTGCATTCGATTCAGCTCGTGGCAGCCAGTCTAAAAAACACTATCTTGGACTTCTCTGCATGTTTCCCAGGCGAGCAATTGGCAGCATGTTCAGAACCATGTTTCTGTGAATAACTCCTGAACCGTAAGTCCTAGACGCTCGCTCTTGGCTGCATTCGATTCAGCTCGTGGCAGCCAGTCTAAAAAACACTATCTTGGACTTCTCTGCATGTTTCCCAGGCGAGAAATTGGCAGCATGTTCAGAACCATGTTTCTGTGAATAACTCCTGAACCGTAAGTCCTAGACGCTCGCTCTTGGCTGCATTCGATTCAGCTCGTGGCAGCCAGTCTAAAAAACACTATCTTGGACTTCTCTGCATGTTTCCCAGGCGAGAAATTGGCAGCATGTTCAGAACCATGTTTCTGTGAATAACTCCTGAACCGTAAGTCCTAGACGCTCGCTCTTGGCTGCATTCGATTCAGCTCGTGGCAGCCAGTCTAAAAAACACTATCTCGGACTTCTCTGCATGTTTCCCAGGCGAGCAATTGGCAGCATGTTCAGAACCATATTTCTGTGAATAACTCCTGAACCGTAAGTCCTAGACGCTCGCTCTTGGCTGCATTCGATTCAGCTCGTGGCAGCCAGTCTAAAAAACACTATCTTGGACTTCTCTGCATGTTTCCCAGGCGAGAAATTGGCAGCATGTTCAGAACCATGTTTCTGTGAATAACTCCTGAACCGTAAGTCCTAGACGCTCGATCTTGGCGGCATTCGTCTCAGCGCCTGGCAATTAGTATAGGAGCACTGTGTTTGACTTCTCTGGATGTTTCCCAGGCGAGTTATTGACAAGTAAATCCTAGACGCTCGATCTTGGTTATTTTCGCTTTCGCGGCTGGCAGTAAAAGAACCATGTTTCTGTGAATAACTCCTGAACCGTAAGTCCTAGACGCTCGCTCTTGGCTGCATTCGATTCAGCTCGTGGCAGCCAGTCTAAAAAACACTATCTTGGACTTCTCTGCATGTTTCCCAGGCGAGCAATTGGCAGCATGTTCAGAACCATGTTTCTGTGAATAACTCCTGAACCGTAAGTCCTAGACGCTCGCTCTTGGCTGCATTCGATTCAGCTCGTGGCAGCCAGTCTAAAAAACACTATCTTGGACTTCTCTGCATGTTTCCCAGGCGAGAAATTGGCAGCATGTTCAGAACCATGTTTCTGTGAATAACTCCTGAACCGTAAGTCCTAGACGCTCGCTCTTGGCTGCATTCGATTCAGCTCGTGGCAGCCAGTCTAAAAAACACTATCTTGGACTTCTCTGCATGTTTCCCAGACGAGAAATTGGCAGCATGTTCAGAACCATGTTTCTGTGAATAACTCCTGAACCGTAAGTCCTAGACGCTCGATCTTGGCGGCATTCGTCTCAGCGCCTGGCAATTAGTATAGGAGCACTGTGTTTGACTTCTCTGGATGTTTCCCAGGCGAGTTATTGACAAGTAAATCCTAGACGCTCGATCTTGGTTATTTTCGCTTTCGCGGCTGGCAGTAAAAAAACCATGTTTCTGTGAATAACTCCTGAACCGTAAGTCCTAGACGCTCGCTCTTGGCTGCATTCGATTCAGCTCGTGGCAGCCAGTCTAAAAAACACTATCTTGGACTTCTCTGCATGTTTCCCAGGCGAGAAATTGGCAGCATGTTCAGAACCATGTTTCTGTGAATAACTCCTGAACCGTAAGTCCTAGACGCTCGCTCTTGGCTGCATTCGATTCAGCTCGTGGCAGCCAGTCTAAAAAACACTATCTTGGACTTCTCTGCATGTTTCCCAGACGAGAAATTGGCAGCATGTTCAGAACCATGTTTCTGTGAATAACTCCTGAACCGTAAGTCCTAGACGCTCGATCTTGGCGGCATTCGTCTCAGCGCCTGGCAATTAGTATAGGAGCACTGTGTTTGACTTCTCTGGATGTTTCCCAGGCGAGTTATTGACAAGTAAATCCTAGACGCTCGATCTTGGTTATTTTCGCTTTCGCGGCTGGCAGTAAAAAAACCATGTTTCTGTGAATAACTCCTGAACCGTAAGTCCTAGACGCTCGCTCTTGGCTGCATTCGATTCAGCTCGTGGCAGCCAGTCTAAAAAACACTATCTTGGACTTCTCTGCATGTTTCCCAGGCGAGCAATTGGCAGCATGTTCAGAACCATGTTTCTGTGAATAACTCCTGAACCGTAAGTCCTAGACGCTCGCTCTTGGCTGCATTCGATTCAGCTCGTGGCAGCCAGTCTAAAAAACACTATCTTGGACTTCTCTGCATGTTTCCCAGGCGAGCAATTGGCAGCATGTTCAGAACCATGTTTCTGTGAATAACTCCTGAACCGTAAGTCCTAGACGCTCGCTCTTGGCTGCATTCGATTCAGCTCGTGGCAGCCAGTCTAAAAAACACTATCTTGGACTTCTCTGCATGTTCCTAAGGCAAATGTTTCTAAAGCTAATTCTTGAACCGTAAGTCCTAGACGCTCGATCTTGGCGGCATTCGTCTCAGCGCCACGCAATTAGTATAGGAGCACTGTGTTTGACTTCTCTGGATGTTTCCCAGGCGAGTTATTGACAAGTAAATCCTAGACGCTCGATCTTGGTTATTTTCGCTTTCGCGGCTGGCAGTAAAAGAACCATGTTTCTGTGAATAACTCCTGAACCGTAAGTCCTAGACGCTCGCTCTTGGCTGCATTCGATTCAGCTCGTGGCAGCCAGTCTAAAAAACACTATCTTGGACTTCTCTGCATGTTTCCCAGGCGAGCAATTGGCAGCATGTTCAGAACCATGTTTCTGTGAATAACTCCTGAACCGTAAGTCCTAGACGCTCGCTCTTGGCTGCATTCGATTCAGCTCGTGGCAGCCAGTCTAAAAAACACTATCTTGGACTTCTCTGCATGTTTCCCAGGCGAGAAATTGGCAGCATGTTCAGAACCATGTTTCTGTGAATAACTCCTGAACCGTAAGTCCTAGACGCTCGCTCTTGGCTGCATTCGATTCAGCTCGTGGCAGCCAGTCTAAAAAACACTATCTCGGACTTCTCTGCATGTTTCCCAGGCGAGCAATTGGCAGCATGTTCAGAACCATATTTCTGTGAATAACTCCTGAACCGTAAGTCCTAGACGCTCGCTCTTGGCTGCATTCGATTCAGCTCGTGGCAGCCAGTCTAAAAAACACTATCTTGGACTTCTCTGCATGTTTCCCAGGCGAGAAATTGGCAGCATGTTCAGAACCATGTTTCTGTGAATAACTCCTGAACCGTAAGTCCTAGACGCTCGATCTTGGCGGCATTCGTCTCAGCGCCTGGCAATTAGTATAGGAGCACTGTGTTTGACTTCTCTGGATGTTTCCCAGGCGAGTTATTGACAAGTAAATCCTAGACGCTCGATCTTGGTTATTTTCGCTTTCGCGGCTGGCAGTAAAAAAACCATGTTTCTGTGAATAACTCCTGAACCGTAAGTCCTAGACGCTCGCTCTTGGCTGCATTCGATTCAGCTCGTGGCAGCCAGTCTAAAAAACACTATCTTGGACTTCTCTGCATGTTTCCCAGACGAGAAATTGGCAGCATGTTCAGAACCATGTTTCTGTGAATAACTCCTGAACCGTAAGTCCTAGACGCTCGATCTTGGCGGCATTCGTCTCAGCGCCTGGCAATTAGTATAGGAGCACTGTGTTTGACTTCTCTGGATGTTTCCCAGGCGAGTTATTGACAAGTAAATCCTAGACGCTCGATCTTGGTTATTTTCGCTTTCGCGGCTGGCAGTAAAAAAACCATGTTTCTGTGAATAACTCCTGAACCGTAAGTCCTAGACGCTCGCTCTTGGCTGCATTCGATTCAGCTCGTGGCAGCCAGTCTAAAAAACACTATCTTGGACTTCTCTGCATGTTTCCCAGGCGAGAAATTGGCAGCATGTTCAGAACCATGTTTCTGTGAATAACTCCTGAACCGTAAGTCCTAGACGCTCGCTCTTGGCTGCATTCGATTCAGCTCGTGGCAGCCAGTCTAAAAAACACTATCTTGGACTTCTCTGCATGTTCCTAAGGCAAATGTTTCTAAAGCTAATTCTTGAACCGTAAGTCCTAGACGCTCGATCTTGGCGGCATTCGTCTCAGCGCCACGCAATTAGTATAGGAGCACTGTGTTTGACTTCTCTGGATGTTTCCCAGGCGAGTTATTGACAAGTAAATCCTAGACGCTCGATCTTGGTTATTTTCGCTTTCGCGGCTGGCAGTAAAAGAACCATGTTTCTGTGAATAACTCCTGAACCGTAAGTCCTAGACGCTCGCTCTTGGCTGCATTCGATTCAGCTCGTGGCAGCCAGTCTAAAAAACACTATCTTGGACTTCTCTGCATGTTTCCCAGGCGAGAAATTGGCAGCATGTTCAGAACCATGTTTCTGTGAATAACTCCTGAACCGTAAGTCCTAGACGCTCGCTCTTGGCTGCATTCGATTCAGCTCGTGGCAGCCAGTCTAAAAAACACTATCTCGGACTTCTCTGCATGTTTCCCAGGCGAGCAATTGGCAGCATGTTCAGAACCATATTTCTGTGAATAACTCCTGAACCGTAAGTCCTAGACGCTCGCTCTTGGCTGCATTCGATTCAGCTCGTGGCAGCCAGTCTAAAAAACACAATCTTGGACTTCTCTGCATGTTTCCCAGGCGAGAAATTGGCAGCATGTTCAGAACCATGTTTCTGTGAATAACTCCTGAACCGTAAGTCCTAGACGCTCGATCTTGGCGGCATTCGTCTCAGCGCCTGGCAATTAGTATAGGAGCACTGTGTTTGACTTCTCTGGATGTTTCCCAGGCGAGTTATTGACAAGTAAATCCTAGACGCTCGATCTTGGTTATTTTCGCTTTCGCGGCTGGCAGTAAAAGAACCATGTTTCTGTGAATAACTCCTGAACCGTAAGTCCTAGACGCTCGCTCTTGGCTGCATTCGATTCAGCTCGTGGCAGCCAGTCTAAAAAACACTATCTTGGACTTCTCTGCATGTTTCCCAGGCGAGCAATTGGCAGCATGTTCAGAACCATGTTTCTGTGAATAACTCCTGAACCGTAAGTCCTAGACGCTCGCTCTTGGCTGCATTCGATTCAGCTCGTGGCAGCCAGTCTAAAAAACACTATCTTGGACTTCTCTGCATGTTTCCCAGGCGAGAAATTGGCAGCATGTTCAGAACCATGTTTCTGTGAATAACTCCTGAACCGTAAGTCCTAGACGCTCGCTCTTGGCTGCATTCGATTCAGCTCGTGGCAGCCAGTCTAAAAAACACTATCTTGGACTTCTCTGCATGTTTCCCAGACGAGAAATTGGCAGCATGTTCAGAACCATGTTTCTGTGAATAACTCCTGAACCGTAAGTCCTAGACGCTCGATCTTGGCGGCATTCGTCTCAGCGCCTGGCAATTAGTATAGGAGCACTGTGTTTGACTTCTCTGGATGTTTCCCAGGCGAGTTATTGACAAGTAAATCCTAGACGCTCGATCTTGGTTATTTTCGCTTTCGCGGCTGGCAGTAAAAAAACCATGTTTCTGTGAATAACTCCTGAACCGTAAGTCCTAGACGCTCGCTCTTGGCTGCATTCGATTCAGCTCGTGGCAGCCAGTCTAAAAAACACTATCTTGGACTTCTCTGCATGTTTCCCAGGCGAGAAATTGGCAGCATGTTCAGAACCATGTTTCTGTGAATAACTCCTGAACCGTAAGTCCTAGACGCTCGCTCTTGGCTGCATTCGATTCAGCTCGTGGCAGCCAGTCTAAAAAACACTATCTTGGACTTCTCTGCATGTTTCCCAGACGAGAAATTGGCAGCATGTTCAGAACCATGTTTCTGTGAATAACTCCTGAACCGTAAGTCCTAGACGCTCGATCTTGGCGGCATTCGTCTCAGCGCCTGGCAATTAGTATAGGAGCACTGTGTTTGACTTCTCTGGATGTTTCCCAGGCGAGTTATTGACAAGTAAATCCTAGACGCTCGATCTTGGTTATTTTCGCTTTCGCGGCTGGCAGTAAAAAAACCATGTTTCTGTGAATAACTCCTGAACCGTAAGTCCTAGACGCTCGCTCTTGGCTGCATTCGATTCAGCTCGTGGCAGCCAGTCTAAAAAACACTATCTTGGACTTCTCTGCATGTTTCCCAGGCGAGAAATTGGCAGCATGTTCAGAACCATGTTTCTGTGAATAACTCCTGAACCGTAAGTCCTAGACGCTCGCTCTTGGCTGCATTCGATTCAGCTCGTGGCAGCCAGTCTAAAAAACACTATCTTGGACTTCTCTGCATGTTCCTAAGGCAAATGTTTCTAAAGCTAATTCTTGAACCGTAAGTCCTAGACGCTCGATCTTGGCGGCATTCGTCTCAGCGCCACGCAATTAGTATAGGAGCACTGTGTTTGACTTCTCTGGATGTTTCCCAGGCGAGTTATTGACAAGTAAATCCTAGACGCTCGATCTTGGTTATTTTCGCTTTCGCGGCTGGCAGTAAAAGAACCATGTTTCTGTGAATAACTCCTGAACCGTAAGTCCTAGACGCTCGCTCTTGGCTGCATTCGATTCAGCTCGTGGCAGCCAGTCTAAAAAACACTATCTTGGACTTCTCTGCATGTTTCCCAGGCGAGAAATTGGCAGCATGTTCAGAACCATGTTTCTGTGAATAACTCCTGAACCGTAAGTCCTAGACGCTCGCTCTTGGCTGCATTCGATTCAGCTCGTGGCAGCCAGTCTAAAAAACACTATCTCGGACTTCTCTGCATGTTTCCCAGGCGAGCAATTGGCAGCATGTTCAGAACCATATTTCTGTGAATAACTCCTGAACCGTAAGTCCTAGACGCTCGCTCTTGGCTGCATTCGATTCAGCTCGTGGCAGCCAGTCTAAAAAACACAATCTTGGACTTCTCTGCATGTTTCCCAGGCGAGAAATTGGCAGCATGTTCAGAACCATGTTTCTGTGAATAACTCCTGAACCGTAAGTCCTAGACGCTCGATCTTGGCGGCATTCGTCTCAGCGCCTGGCAATTAGTATAGGAGCACTGTGTTTGACTTCTCTGGATGTTTCCCAGGCGAGTTATTGACAAGTAAATCCTAGACGCTCGATCTTGGTTATTTTCGCTTTCGCGGCTGGCAGTAAAAGAACCATGTTTCTGTGAATAACTCCTGAACCGTAAGTCCTAGACGCTCGCTCTTGGCTGCATTCGATTCAGCTCGTGGCAGCCAGTCTAAAAAACACTATCTTGGACTTCTCTGCATGTTTCCCAGGCGAGCAATTGGCAGCATGTTCAGAACCATGTTTCTGTGAATAACTCCTGAACCGTAAGTCCTAGACGCTCGCTCTTGGCTGCATTCGATTCAGCTCGTGGCAGCCAGTCTAAAAAACACTATCTTGGACTTCTCTGCATGTTTCCCAGGCGAGAAATTGGCAGCATGTTCAGAACCATGTTTCTGTGAATAACTCCTGAACCGTAAGTCCTAGACGCTCGCTCTTGGCTGCATTCGATTCAGCTCGTGGCAGCCAGTCTAAAAAACACTATCTTGGACTTCTCTGCATGTTTCCCAGACGAGAAATTGGCAGCATGTTCAGAACCATGTTTCTGTGAATAACTCCTGAACCGTAAGTCCTAGACGCTCGATCTTGGCGGCATTCGTCTCAGCGCCTGGCAATTAGTATAGGAGCACTGTGTTTGACTTCTCTGGATGTTTCCCAGGCGAGTTATTGACAAGTAAATCCTAGACGCTCGATCTTGGTTATTTTCGCTTTCGCGGCTGGCAGTAAAAAAACCATGTTTCTGTGAATAACTCCTGAACCGTAAGTCCTAGACGCTCGCTCTTGGCTGCATTCGATTCAGCTCGTGGCAGCCAGTCTAAAAAACACTATCTTGGACTTCTCTGCATGTTTCCCAGGCGAGAAATTGGCAGCATGTTCAGAACCATGTTTCTGTGAATAACTCCTGAACCGTAAGTCCTAGACGCTCGCTCTTGGCTGCATTCGATTCAGCTCGTGGCAGCCAGTCTAAAAAACACTATCTTGGACTTCTCTGCATGTTTCCCAGACGAGAAATTGGCAGCATGTTCAGAACCATGTTTCTGTGAATAACTCCTGAACCGTAAGTCCTAGACGCTCGATCTTGGCGGCATTCGTCTCAGCGCCTGGCAATTAGTATAGGAGCACTGTGTTTGACTTCTCTGGATGTTTCCCAGGCGAGTTATTGACAAGTAAATCCTAGACGCTCGATCTTGGTTATTTTCGCTTTCGCGGCTGGCAGTAAAAAAACCATGTTTCTGTGAATAACTCCTGAACCGTAAGTCCTAGACGCTCGCTCTTGGCTGCATTCGATTCAGCTCGTGGCAGCCAGTCTAAAAAACACTATCTTGGACTTCTCTGCATGTTTCCCAGGCGAGCAATTGGCAGCATGTTCAGAACCATGTTTCTGTGAATAACTCCTGAACCGTAAGTCCTAGACGCTCGCTCTTGGCTGCATTCGATTCAGCTCGTGGCAGCCAGTCTAAAAAACACTATCTTGGACTTCTCTGCATGTTTCCCAGGCGAGCAATTGGCAGCATGTTCAGAACCATGTTTCTGTGAATAACTCCTGAACCGTAAGTCCTAGACGCTCGCTCTTGGCTGCATTCGATTCAGCTCGTGGCAGCCAGTCTAAAAAACACTATCTTGGACTTCTCTGCATGTTTCCCAGGCGAGCAATTGGCAGCATGTTCAGAACCATGTTTCTGTGAATAACTCCTGAACCGTAAGTCCTAGACGCTCGCTCTTGGCTGCATTCGATTCAGCTCGTGGCAGCCAGTCTAAAAAACACTATCTTGGACTTCTCTGCATGTTTCCCAGGCGAGCAATTGGCAGCATGTTCAGAACCATGTTTCTGTGAATAACTCCTGAACCGTAAGTCCTAGACGCTCGCTCTTGGCTGCATTCGATTCAGCTCGTGGCAGCCAGTCTAAAAAACACTATCTTGGACTTCTCTGCATGTTCCTAAGGCAAATGTTTCTAAAGCTAATTCTTGAACCGTAAGTCCTAGACGCTCGATCTTGGCGGCATTCGTCTCAGCGCCACGCAATTAGTATAGGAGCACTGTGTTTGACTTCTCTGGATGTTTCCCAGGCGAGTTATTGACAAGTAAATCCTAGACGCTCGATCTTGGTTATTTTCGCTTTCGCGGCTGGCAGTAAAAGAACCATGTTTCTGTGAATAACTCCTGAACCGTAAGTCCTAGACGCTCGCTCTTGGCTGCATTCGATTCAGCTCGTGGCAGCCAGTCTAAAAAACACTATCTTGGACTTCTCTGCATGTTTCCCAGGCGAGAAATTGGCAGCATGTTCAGAACCATGTTTCTGTGAATAACTCCTGAACCGTAAGTCCTAGACGCTCGCTCTTGGCTGCATTCGATTCAGCTCGTGGCAGCCAGTCTAAAAAACACTATCTCGGACTTCTCTGCATGTTTTCCAGGCGAGCAATTGGCAGCATGTTCAGAACCATGTTTCTGTGAATAACTCCTGAACCGTAAGTCCTAGACGCTCGCTCTTGGCTGCATTCGATTCAGCTCGTGGCAGCCAGTCTAAAAAACACTATCTTGGACTTCTCTGCATGTTTCCCAGGCGAGCAATTGGCAGCATGTTCAGAACCATGTTTCTGTGAATAACTCCTGAACCGTAAGTCCTAGACGCTCGCTCTTGGCTGCATTCGATTCAGCTCGTGGCAGCCAGTCTAAAAAACTCTATCTTGGACTTCTCTGCATGTTTCCCAGGCGAGCAATTGGCAGCATGTTCAGAACCATGTTTCTGTGAATAACTCCTGAACCGTAAGTCCTAGACGCTCGCTCTTGGCTGCATTCGATTCAGCTCGTGGCAGCCAGTCTAAAAAACACTATCTTGGACTTCTCTGCATGTTCCTAAGGCAAATGTTTCTAAAGCTAATTCTTGAACCGTAAGTCCTAGACGCTCGATCTTGGCGGCATTCGTCTCAGCGCCACGCAATTAGTATAGGAGCACTGTGTTTGACTTCTCTGGATGTTTCCCAGGCGAGTTATTGACAAGTAAATCCTAGACGCTCGATCTTGGTTATTTTCGCTTTCGCGGCTGGCAGTAAAAGAACCATGTTTCTGTGAATAACTCCTGAACCGTAAGTCCTAGACGCTCGCTCTTGGCTGCATTCGATTCAGCTCGTGGCAGCCAGTCTAAAAAACACTATCTTGGACTTCTCTGCATGTTTCCCAGGCGAGAAATTGGCAGCATGTTCAGAACCATGTTTCTGTGAATAACTCCTGAACCGTAAGTCCTAGACGCTCGCTCTTGGCTGCATTCGATTCAGCTCGTGGCAGCCAGTCTAAAAAACACTATCTCGGACTTCTCTGCATGTTTCCCAGGCGAGCAATTGGCAGCATGTTCAGAACCATATTTCTGTGAATAACTCCTGAACCGTAAGTCCTAGACGCTCGCTCTTGGCTGCATTCGATTCAGCTCGTGGCAGCCAGTCTAAAAAACACTATCTTGGACTTCTCTGCATGTTTCCCAGGCGAGAAATTGGCAGCATGTTCAGAACCATGTTTCTGTGAATAACTCCTGAACCGTAAGTCCTAGACGCTCGATCTTGGCGGCATTCGTCTCAGCGCCTGGCAATTAGTATAGGAGCACTGTGTTTGACTTCTCTGGATGTTTCCCAGGCGAGTTATTGACAAGTAAATCCTAGACGCTCGATCTTGGTTATTTTCGCTTTCGCGGCTGGCAGTAAAAGAACCATGTTTCTGTGAATAACTCCTGAACCGTAAGTCCTAGACGCTCGCTCTTGGCTGCATTCGATTCAGCTCGTGGCAGCCAGTCTAAAAAACACTATCTTGGACTTCTCTGCATGTTTCCCAGGCGAGCAATTGGCAGCATGTTCAGAACCATGTTTCTGTGAATAACTCCTGAACCGTAAGTCCTAGACGCTCGCTCTTGGCTGCATTCGATTCAGCTCGTGGCAGCCAGTCTAAAAAACTCTATCTTGGACTTCTCTGCATGTTTCCCAGGCGAGCAATTGGCAGCATGTTCAGAACCATGTTTCTGTGAATAACTCCTGAACCGTAAGTCCTAGACGCTCGCTCTTGGCTGCATTCGATTCAGCTCGTGGCAGCCAGTCTAAAAAACACTATCTTGGACTTCTCTGCATGTTCCTAAGGCAAATGTTTCTAAAGCTAATTCTTGAACCGTAAGTCCTAGACGCTCGATCTTGGCGGCATTCGTCTCAGCGCCACGCAATTAGTATAGGAGCACTGTGTTTGACTTCTCTGGATGTTTCCCAGGCGAGTTATTGACAAGTAAATCCTAGACGCTCGATCTTGGTTATTTTCGCTTTCGCGGCTGGCAGTAAAAGAACCATGTTTCTGTGAATAACTCCTGAACCGTAAGTCCTAGACGCTCGCTCTTGGCTGCATTCGATTCAGCTCGTGGCAGCCAGTCTAAAAAACACTATCTTGGACTTCTCTGCATGTTTCCCAGGCGAGAAATTGGCAGCATGTTCAGAACCATGTTTCTGTGAATAACTCCTGAACCGTAAGTCCTAGACGCTCGCTCTTGGCTGCATTCGATTCAGCTCGTGGCAGCCAGTCTAAAAAACACTATCTCGGACTTCTCTGCATGTTTCCCAGGCGAGCAATTGGCAGCATGTTCAGAACCATATTTCTGTGAATAACTCCTGAACCGTAAGTCCTAGACGCTCGCTCTTGGCTGCATTCGATTCAGCTCGTGGCAGCCAGTCTAAAAAACACTATCTTGGACTTCTCTGCATGTTTCCCAGGCGAGAAATTGGCAGCATGTTCAGAACCATGTTTCTGTGAATAACTCCTGAACCGTAAGTCCTAGACGCTCGATCTTGGCGGCATTCGTCTCAGCGCCTGGCAATTAGTATAGGAGCACTGTGTTTGACTTCTCTGGATGTTTCCCAGGCGAGTTATTGACAAGTAAATCCTAGACGCTCGATCTTGGTTATTTTCGCTTTCGCGGCTGGCAGTAAAAGAACCATGTTTCTGTGAATAACTCCTGAACCGTAAGTCCTAGACGCTCGCTCTTGGCTGCATTCGATTCAGCTCGTGGCAGCCAGTCTAAAAAACACTATCTTGGACTTCTCTGCATGTTTCCCAGGCGAGCAATTGGCAGCATGTTCAGAACCATGTTTCTGTGAATAACTCCTGAACCGTAAGTCCTAGACGCTCGCTCTTGGCTGCATTCGATTCAGCTCGTGGCAGCCAGTCTAAAAAACACTATCTTGGACTTCTCTGCATGTTTCCCAGGCGAGAAATTGGCAGCATGTTCAGAACCATGTTTCTGTGAATAACTCCTGAACCGTAAGTCCTAGACGCTCGCTCTTGGCTGCATTCGATTCAGCTCGTGGCAGCCAGTCTAAAAAACACTATCTTGGACTTCTCTGCATGTTTCCCAGGCGAGAAATTGGCAGCATGTTCAGAACCATGTTTCTGTGAATAACTCCTGAACCGTAAGTCCTAGACGCTCGCTCTTGGCTGCATTCGATTCAGCTCGTGGCAGCCAGTCTAAAAAACACTATCTCGGACTTCTCTGCATGTTTCCCAGGCGAGCAATTGGCAGCATGTTCAGAACCATATTTCTGTGAATAACTCCTGAACCGTAAGTCCTAGACGCTCGCTCTTGGCTGCATTCGATTCAGCTCGTGGCAGCCAGTCTAAAAAACACTATCTTGGACTTCTCTGCATGTTTCCCAGGCGAGAAATTGGCAGCATGTTCAGAACCATGTTTCTGTGAATAACTCCTGAACCGTAAGTCCTAGACGCTCGATCTTGGCGGCATTCGTCTCAGCGCCTGGCAATTAGTATAGGAGCACTGTGTTTGACTTCTCTGGATGTTTCCCAGGCGAGTTATTGACAAGTAAATCCTAGACGCTCGATCTTGGTTATTTTCGCTTTCGCGGCTGGCAGTAAAAGAACCATGTTTCTGTGAATAACTCCTGAACCGTAAGTCCTAGACGCTCGCTCTTGGCTGCATTCGATTCAGCTCGTGGCAGCCAGTCTAAAAAACACTATCTTGGACTTCTCTGCATGTTTCCCAGGCGAGCAATTGGCAGCATGTTCAGAACCATGTTTCTGTGAATAACTCCTGAACCGTAAGTCCTAGACGCTCGCTCTTGGCTGCATTCGATTCAGCTCGTGGCAGCCAGTCTAAAAAACACTATCTTGGACTTCTCTGCATGTTTCCCAGGCGAGAAATTGGCAGCATGTTCAGAACCATGTTTCTGTGAATAACTCCTGAACCGTAAGTCCTAGACGCTCGCTCTTGGCTGCATTCGATTCAGCTCGTGGCAGCCAGTCTAAAAAACACTATCTTGGACTTCTCTGCATGTTTCCCAGACGAGAAATTGGCAGCATGTTCAGAACCATGTTTCTGTGAATAACTCCTGAACCGTAAGTCCTAGACGCTCGATCTTGGCGGCATTCGTCTCAGCGCCTGGCAATTAGTATAGGAGCACTGTGTTTGACTTCTCTGGATGTTTCCCAGGCGAGTTATTGACAAGTAAATCCTAGACGCTCGATCTTGGTTATTTTCGCTTTCGCGGCTGGCAGTAAAAAAACCATGTTTCTGTGAATAACTCCTGAACCGTAAGTCCTAGACGCTCGCTCTTGGCTGCATTCGATTCAGCTCGTGGCAGCCAGTCTAAAAAACACTATCTTGGACTTCTCTGCATGTTTCCCAGGCGAGAAATTGGCAGCATGTTCAGAACCATGTTTCTGTGAATAACTCCTGAACCGTAAGTCCTAGACGCTCGCTCTTGGCTGCATTCGATTCAGCTCGTGGCAGCCAGTCTAAAAAACACTATCTTGGACTTCTCTGCATGTTTCCCAGACGAGAAATTGGCAGCATGTTCAGAACCATGTTTCTGTGAATAACTCCTGAACCGTAAGTCCTAGACGCTCGATCTTGGCGGCATTCGTCTCAGCGCCTGGCAATTAGTATAGGAGCACTGTGTTTGACTTCTCTGGATGTTTCCCAGGCGAGTTATTGACAAGTAAATCCTAGACGCTCGATCTTGGTTATTTTCGCTTTCGCGGCTGGCAGTAAAAAAACCATGTTTCTGTGAATAACTCCTGAACCGTAAGTCCTAGACGCTCGCTCTTGGCTGCATTCGATTCAGCTCGTGGCAGCCAGTCTAAAAAACACTATCTTGGACTTCTCTGCATGTTTCCCAGGCGAGCAATTGGCAGCATGTTCAGAACCATGTTTCTGTGAATAACTCCTGAACCGTAAGTCCTAGACGCTCGCTCTTGGCTGCATTCGATTCAGCTCGTGGCAGCCAGTCTAAAAAACACTATCTTGGACTTCTCTGCATGTTTCCCAGGCGAGCAATTGGCAGCATGTTCAGAACCATGTTTCTGTGAATAACTCCTGAACCGTAAGTCCTAGACGCTCGATCTTGGCGGCATTCGTCTCAGCGCCTGGCAATTAGTATAGGAGCACTGTGTTTGACTTCTCTGGATGTTTCCCAGGCGAGTTATTGACAAGTAAATCCTAGACGCTCGATCTTGGTTATTTTCGCTTTCGCGGCTGGCAGTAAAAAAACCATGTTTCTGTGAATAACTCCTGAACCGTAAGTCCTAGACGCTCGCTCTTGGCTGCATTCGATTCAGCTCGTGGCAGCCAGTCTAAAAAACACTATCTTGGACTTCTCTGCATGTTTCCCAGGCGAGCAATTGGCAGCATGTTCAGAACCATGTTTCTGTGAATAACTCCTGAACCGTAAGTCCTAGACGCTCGCTCTTGGCTGCATTCGATTCAGCTCGTGGCAGCCAGTCTAAAAAACACTATCTTGGACTTCTCTGCATGTTTCCCAGGCAAAAAATTGGCAGCATGTTCAGAACCATGTTTCTGTGAATAACTCCTGAACCGTAAGTCCTAGACGCTCGCTCTTGGCTGCATTCGATTCAGCTCGTGGCAGCCAGTCTAAAAAACACTATCTTGGACTTCTCTGCATGTTTCCCAGGCGAGAAATTGGCAGCATGTTCAGAACCATGTTTCTGTGAATAACTCCTGAACCGTAAGTCCTAGACGCTCGCTCTTGGCTGCATTCGATTCAGCTCGTGGCAGCCAGTCTAAAAAACACTATCTTGGACTTCTCTGCATGTTTCCCAGGCGAGAAATTGGCAGCATGTTCAGAACCATGTTTCTGTGAATAACTCCTGAACCGTAAGTCCTAGACGCTCGCTCTTGGCTGCATTCGATTCAGCTCGTGGCAGCCAGTCTAAAAAACACTATCTTGGACTTCTCTGCATGTTTCCCAGGCGAGCAATTGGCAGCATGTTCAGAACCATGTTTCTGTGAATAACTCCTGAACCGTAAGTCCTAGACGCTCGCTCTTGGCTGCATTCGATTCAGCTCGTGGCAGCCAGTCTAAAAAACACTATCTTGGACTTCTCTGCATGTTTCCCAGGCGAGCAATTGGCAGCATGTTCAGAACCATGTTTCTGTGAATAACTCCTGAACCGTAAGTCCTAGACGCTCGATCTTGGCGGCATTCGTCTCAGCGCCTGGCAATTAGTATAGGAGCACTGTGTTTGACTTCTCTGGATGTTTCCCAGGCGAGTTATTGACAAGTAAATCCTAGACGCTCGATCTTGGTTATTTTCGCTTTCGCGGCTGGCAGTAAAAAAACCATGTTTCTGTGAATAACTCCTGAACCGTAAGTCCTAGACGCTCGCTCTTGGCTGCATTCGATTCAGCTCGTGGCAGCCAGTCTAAAAAACACTATCTTGGACTTCTCTGCATGTTTCCCAGGCGAGCAATTGGCAGCATGTTCAGAACCATGTTTCTGTGAATAACTCCTGAACCGTAAGTCCTAGACGCTCGCTCTTGGCTGCATTCGATTCAGCTCGTGGCAGCCAGTCTAAAAAACACTATCTTGGACTTCTCTGCATGTTCCTAAGGCAAATGTTTCTAAAGCTAATTCTTGAACCGTAAGTCCTAGACGCTCGATCTTGGCGGCATTCGTCTCAGCGCCAGGCAATTAGTATAGGAGCACTGTGTTTGACTTCTCTGGATGTTTCCCAGGCGAGTTATTGACAAGTAAATCCTAGACGCTCGATCTTGGTTATTTTCGCTTTCGCGGCTGGCAGTAAAAGAACCATGTTTCTGTGAATAACTCCTGAACCGTAAGTCCTAGACGCTCGCTCTTGGCTGCATTCGATTCAGCTCGTGGCAGCCAGTCTAAAAAACACTATCTTGGACTTCTCTGCTTGTTTCCCAGGCGAGCAATTGGCAGCATGTTCAGAACCATGTTTCTGTGAATAACTCCTGAACCGTAAGTCCTAGACGCTCGCTCTTGGCTGCATTCGATTCAGCTCGTGGCAGCCAGTCTAAAAAACACTATCTTGGACTTCTCTGCATGTTTCCCAGGCGAGCAATTGGCAGCATGTTCAGAACCATGTTTCTGTGAATAACTCCTGAACCGTAAGTCCTAGACGCTCGCTCTTGGCTGCATTCGATTCAGCTCGTGGCAGCCAGTCTAAAAAACACTATCTTGGACTTCTCTGCATGTTTCCCAGGCGAGCAATTGGCAGCATGTTCAGAACCATGTTTCTGTGAATAACTCCTGAACCGTAAGTCCTAGACGCTCGCTCTTGGCTGCATTCGATTCAGCTCGTGGCAGCCAGTCTAAAAAACACTATCTTGGACTTCTCTGCATGTTCCTAAGGCAAATGTTTCTAAAGCTAATTCTTGAACCGTAAGTCCTAGACGCTCGATCTTGGCGGCATTCGTCTCAGCGCCACGCAATTAGTATAGGAGCACTGTGTTTGACTTCTCTGGATGTTTCCCAGGCGAGTTATTGACAAGTAAATCCTAGACGCTCGATCTTGGTTATTTTCGCTTTCGCGGCTGGCAGTAAAAGAACCATGTTTCTGTGAATAACTCCTGAACCGTAAGTCCTAGACGCTCGCTCTTGGCTGCATTCGATTCAGCTCGTGGCAGCCAGTCTAAAAAACACTATCTCGGACTTCTCTGCATGTTTCCCAGGCGAGCAATTGGCAGCATGTTCAGAACCATATTTCTGTGAATAACTCCTGAACCGTAAGTCCTAGACGCTCGCTCTTGGCTGCATTCGATTCAGCTCGTGGCAGCCAGTCTAAAAAACACTATCTTGGACTTCTCTGCATGTTTCCCAGGCGAGAAATTGGCAGCATGTTCAGAACCATGTTTCTGTGAATAACTCCTGAACCGTAAGTCCTAGACGCTCGATCTTGGCGGCATTCGTCTCAGCGCCTGGCAATTAGTATAGGAGCACTGTGTTTGACTTCTCTGGATGTTTCCCAGGCGAGTTATTGACAAGTAAATCCTAGACGCTCGATCTTGGTTATTTTCGCTTTCGCGGCTGGCAGTAAAAAAACCATGTTTCTGTGAATAACTCCTGAACCGTAAGTCCTAGACGCTCGCTCTTGGCTGCATTCGATTCAGCTCGTGGCAGCCAGTCTAAAAAACACTATCTTGGACTTCTCTGCATGTTTCCCAGGCGAGCAATTGGCAGCATGTTCAGAACCATGTTTCTGTGAATAACTCCTGAACCGTAAGTCCTAGACGCTCGCTCTTGGCTGCATTCGATTCAGCTCGTGGCAGCCAGTCTAAAAAACACTATCTTGGACTTCTCTGCATGTTTCCCAGGCGAGAAATTGGCAGCATGTTCAGAACCATGTTTCTGTGAATAACTCCTGAACCGTAAGTCCTAGACGCTCGCTCTTGGCTGCATTCGATTCAGCTCGTGGCAGCCAGTCTAAAAAACACTATCTTGGACTTCTCTGCATGTTTCCCAGGCGAGCAATTGGCAGCATGTTCAGAACCATGTTTCTGTGAATAACTCCTGAACCGTAAGTCCTAGACGCTCGCTCTTGGCTGCATTCGATTCAGCTCGTGGCAGCCAGTCTAAAAAACACTATCTTGGACTTCTCTGCATGTTTCCCAGGCGAGCAATTGGCAGCATGTTCAGAACCATGTTTCTGTGAATAACTCCTGAACCGTAAGTCCTAGACGCTCGCTCTTGGCTGCATTCGATTCAGCTCGTGGCAGCCAGTCTAAAAAACACTATCTTGGACTTCTCTGCATGTTCCTAAGGCAAATGTTTCTAAAGCTAATTCTTGAACCGTAAGTCCTAGACGCTCGATCTTGGCGGCATTCGTCTCAGCGCCAGGCAATTAGTATAGGAGCACTGTGTTTGACTTCTCTGGATGTTTCCCAGGCGAGTTATTGACAAGTAAATCCTAGACGCTCGATCTTGGTTATTTTCGCTTTCGCGGCTGGCAGTAAAAGAACCATGTTTCTGTGAATAACTCCTGAACCGTAAGTCCTAGACGCTCGCTCTTGGCTGCATTCGATTCAGCTCGTGGCAGCCAGTCTAAAAAACACTATCTTGGACTTCTCTGCTTGTTTCCCAGGCGAGCAATTGGCAGCATGTTCAGAACCATGTTTCTGTGAATAACTCCTGAACCGTAAGTCCTAGACGCTCGCTCTTGGCTGCATTCGATTCAGCTCGTGGCAGCCAGTCTAAAAAACACTATCTTGGACTTCTCTGCATGTTTCCCAGGCGAGCAATTGGCAGCATGTTCAGAACCATGTTTCTGTGAATAACTCCTGAACCGTAAGTCCTAGACGCTCGCTCTTGGCTGCATTCGATTCAGCTCGTGGCAGCCAGTCTAAAAAACACTATCTTGGACTTCTCTGCATGTTTCCCAGGCGAGCAATTGGCAGCATGTTCAGAACCATGTTTCTGTGAATAACTCCTGAACCGTAAGTCCTAGACGCTCGCTCTTGGCTGCATTCGATTCAGCTCGTGGCAGCCAGTCTAAAAAACACTATCTTGGACTTCTCTGCATGTTCCTAAGGCAAATGTTTCTAAAGCTAATTCTTGAACCGTAAGTCCTAGACGCTCGATCTTGGCGGCATTCGTCTCAGCGCCACGCAATTAGTATAGGAGCACTGTGTTTGACTTCTCTGGATGTTTCCCAGGCGAGTTATTGACAAGTAAATCCTAGACGCTCGATCTTGGTTATTTTCGCTTTCGCGGCTGGCAGTAAAAGAACCATGTTTCTGTGAATAACTCCTGAACCGTAAGTCCTAGACGCTCGCTCTTGGCTGCATTCGATTCAGCTCGTGGCAGCCAGTCTAAAAAACACTATCTCGGACTTCTCTGCATGTTTCCCAGGCGAGCAATTGGCAGCATGTTCAGAACCATATTTCTGTGAATAACTCCTGAACCGTAAGTCCTAGACGCTCGCTCTTGGCTGCATTCGATTCAGCTCGTGGCAGCCAGTCTAAAAAACACTATCTTGGACTTCTCTGCATGTTTCCCAGGCGAGAAATTGGCAGCATGTTCAGAACCATGTTTCTGTGAATAACTCCTGAACCGTAAGTCCTAGACGCTCGCTCTTGGCTGCATTCGATTCAGCTCGTGGCAGCCAGTCTAAAACACACTATCTTGGACTTCTCTGCATGTTTCCCAGGCGAGCAATTGGCAGCATGTTCAGAACCATGTTTCTGTGAATAACTCCTGAACCGTAAGTCCTAGACGCTCGCTCTTGGCTGCATTCGATTCAGCTCGTGGCAGCCAGTCTAAAAAACTCTATCTTGGACTTCTCTGCATGTTTCCCAGGCGAGCAATTGGCAGCATGTTCAGAACCATGTTTCTGTGAATAACTCCTGAACCGTAAGTCCTAGACGCTCGCTCTTGGCTGCATTCGATTCAGCTCGTGGCAGCCAGTCTAAAAAACACTATCTTGGACTTCTCTGCATGTTTCCCAGGCGAGCAATTGTCAGCATGTTCAGAACCATGTTTCTGTGAATAACTCCTGAACCGTAAGTCCTAGACGCTCGCTCTTGGCTGCATTCGATTCAGCTCGTGGCAGCCAGTCTAAAAAACTCTATCTTGGACTTCTCTGCATGTTTCCCAGGCGAGCAATTGGCAGCATGTTCAGAACCATATTTCTGTGAATAACTCCTGAACCGTAAGTCCTAGACGCTCGCTCTTGGCTGCATTCGATTCAGCTCGTGGCAGCCAGTCTAAAAAACACTATCTTGGACTTCTCTGCATGTTTCCCAGGCGAGAAATTGGCAGCATGTTCAGAACCATGTTTCTGTGAATAACTCCTGAACCGTAAGTCCTAGACGCTCGCTCTTGGCTGCATTCGATTCAGCTCGTGGCAGCCAGTCTAAAACACACTATCTTGGACTTCTCTGCATGTTTCCCAGGCGAGCAATTGGCAGCATGTTCAGAACCATGTTTCTGTGAATAACTCCTGAACCGTAAGTCCTAGACGCTCGCTCTTGGCTGCATTCGATTCAGCTCGTGGCAGCCAGTCTAAAAAACTCTATCTTGGACTTCTCTGCATGTTTCCCAGGCGAGCAATTGGCAGCATGTTCAGAACCATGTTTCTGTGAATAACTCCTGAACCGTAAGTCCTAGACGCTCGCTCTTGGCTGCATTCGATTCAGCTCGTGGCAGCCAGTCTAAAAAACACTATCTTGGACTTCTCTGCATGTTTCCCAGGCGAGCAATTGTCAGCATGTTCAGAACCATGTTTCTGTGAATAACTCCTGAACCGTAAGTCCTAGACGCTCGCTCTTGGCTGCATTCGATTCAGCTCGTGGCAGCCAGTCTAAAAAACTCTATCTTGGACTTCTCTGCATGTTTCCCAGGCGAGCAATTGGCAGCATGTTCAGAACCATATTTCTGTGAATAACTCCTGAACCGTAAGTCCTAGACGCTCGCTCTTGGCTGCATTCGATTCAGCTCGTGGCAGCCAGTCTAAAAAACACTATCTTGGACTTCTCTGCATGTTTCCCAGGCGAAAAATTGGCAGCAAGTTCAGAACCATGTTTCTGTGAATAACTCCTGAACCGTAAGTCCTAGACGCTCGATCTTGGCGGCATTCGTCTCAGCGCCTGGCAATTAGTATAGGAGCACTGTGTTTGACTTCTCTGGATGTTTCCCAGGCGAGTTATTGACAAGTAAATCCTAGACGCTCGATCTTGGTTATTTTCGCTTTCGCGGCTGGCAGTAAAAGAACCATGTTTCTGTGAATAACTCCTGAACCGTAAGTCCTAGACGCTCGCTCTTGGCTGCATTCGATTCAGCTCGTGGCAGCCAGTCTAAAAAACACTATCTTGGACTTCTCTGCATGTTTCCCAGGCGAGCAATTGGCAGCATGTTCAGAACCATGTTTCTGTGAATAACTCCTGAACCGTAAGTCCTAGACGCTCGCTCTTGGCTGCATTCGATTCAGCTCGTGGCAGCCAGTCTAAAAAACTCTATCTTGGACTTCTCTGCATGTTTCCCAGGCGAGCAATTGGCAGCATGTTCAGAACCATGTTTCTGTGAATAACTCCTGAACCGTAAGTCCTAGACGCTCGCTCTTGGCTGCATTCGATTCAGCTCGTGGCAGCCAGTCTAAAAAACACTATCTTGGACTTCTCTGCATGTTCCTAAGGCAAATGTTTCTAAAGCTAATTCTTGAACCGTAAGTCCTAGACGCTCGATCTTGGCGGCATTCGTCTCAGCGCCACGCAATTAGTATAGGAGCACTGTGTTTGACTTCTCTGGATGTTTCCCAGGCGAGTTATTGACAAGTAAATCCTAGACGCTCGATCTTGGTTATTTTCGCTTTCGCGGCTGGCAGTAAAAGAACCATGTTTCTGTGAATAACTCCTGAACCGTAAGTCCTAGACGCTCGCTCTTGGCTGCATTCGATTCAGCTCGTGGCAGCCAGTCTAAAAAACACTATCTTGGACTTCTCTGCATGTTTCCCAGGCGAGAAATTGGCAGCATGTTCAGAACCATGTTTCTGTGAATAACTCCTGAACCGTAAGTCCTAGACGCTCGCTCTTGGCTGCATTCGATTCAGCTCGTGGCAGCCAGTCTAAAAAACACTATCTCGGACTTCTCTGCATGTTTCCCAGGCGAGCAATTGGCAGCATGTTCAGAACCATATTTCTGTGAATAACTCCTGAACCGTAAGTCCTAGACGCTCGCTCTTGGCTGCATTCGATTCAGCTCGTGGCAGCCAGTCTAAAAAACACTATCTTGGACTTCTCTGCATGTTTCCCAGGCGAGAAATTGGCAGCATGTTCAGAACCATGTTTCTGTGAATAACTCCTGAACCGTAAGTCCTAGACGCTCGATCTTGGCGGCATTCGTCTCAGCGCCTGGCAATTAGTATAGGAGCACTGTGTTTGACTTCTCTGGATGTTTCCCAGGCGAGTTATTGACAAGTAAATCCTAGACGCTCGATCTTGGTTATTTTCGCTTTCGCGGCTGGCAGTAAAAGAACCATGTTTCTGTGAATAACTCCTGAACCGTAAGTCCTAGACGCTCGCTCTTGGCTGCATTCGATTCAGCTCGTGGCAGCCAGTCTAAAAAACACTATCTTGGACTTCTCTGCATGTTTCCCAGGCGAGCAATTGGCAGCATGTTCAGAACCATGTTTCTGTGAATAACTCCTGAACCGTAAGTCCTAGACGCTCGCTCTTGGCTGCATTCGATTCAGCTCGTGGCAGCCAGTCTAAAAAACACTATCTTGGACTTCTCTGCATGTTTCCCAGTCGAGAAATTGGCAGCATGTTCAGAACCATGTTTCTGTGAATAACTCCTGAACCGTAAGTCCTAGACGCTCGCTCTTGGCTGCATTCGATTCAGCTCGTGGCAGCCAGTCTAAAAAACACTATCTTGGACTTCTCTGCATGTTTCCCAGACGAGAAATTGGCAGCATGTTCAGAACCATGTTTCTGTGAATAACTCCTGAACCGTAAGTCCTAGACGCTCGATCTTGGCGGCATTCGTCTCAGCGCCTGGCAATTAGTATAGGAGCACTGTGTTTGACTTCTCTGGATGTTTCCCAGGCGAGTTATTGACAAGTAAATCCTAGACGCTCGATCTTGGTTATTTTCGCTTTCGCGGCTGGCAGTAAAAAAACCATGTTTCTGTGAATAACTCCTGAACCGTAAGTCCTAGACGCTCGCTCTTGGCTGCATTCGATTCAGCTCGTGGCAGCCAGTCTAAAAAACACTATCTTGGACTTCTCTGCATGTTTCCCAGGCGAGAAATTGGCAGCATGTTCAGAACCATGTTTCTGTGAATAACTCCTGAACCGTAAGTCCTAGACGCTCGCTCTTGGCTGCATTCGATTCAGCTCGTGGCAGCCAGTCTAAAAAACACTATCTTGGACTCCTCTGCATGTTTCCCAGACGAGAAATTGGCAGCATGTTCAGAACCATGTTTCTGTGAATAACTCCTGAACCGTAAGTCCTAGACGCTCGATCTTGGCGGCATTCGTCTCAGCGCCTGGCAATTAGTATAGGAGCACTGTGTTTGACTTCTCTGGATGTTTCCCAGGCGAGTTATTGACAAGTAAATCCTAGACGCTCGATCTTGGTTATTTTCGCTTTCGCGGCTGGCAGTAAAAAAACCATGTTTCTGTGAATAACTCCTGAACCGTAAGTCCTAGACGCTCGCTCTTGGCTGCATTCGATTCAGCTCGTGGCAGCCAGTCTAAAAAACACTATCTTGGACTTCTCTGCATGTTTCCCAGGCGAGCAATTGGCAGCATGTTCAGAACCATGTTTCTGTGAATAACTCCTGAACCGTAAGTCCTAGACGCTCGCTCTTGGCTGCATTCGATTCAGCTCGTGGCAGCCAGTCTAAAAAACACTATCTTGGACTTCTCTGCATGTTTCCCAGGCGAGCAATTGGCAGCATGTTCAGAACCATGTTTCTGTGAATAACTCCTGAACCGTAAGTCCTAGACGCTCGATCTTGGCGGCATTCGTCTCAGCGCCTGGCAATTAGTATAGGAGCACTGTGTTTGACTTCTCTGGATGTTTCCCAGGCGAGTTATTGACAAGTAAATCCTAGACGCTCGATCTTGGTTATTTTCGCTTTCGCGGCTGGCAGTAAAAAAACCATGTTTCTGTGAATAACTCCTGAACCGTAAGTCCTAGACGCTCGCTCTTGGCTGCATTCGATTCAGCTCGTGGCAGCCAGTCTAAAAAACACTATCTTGGACTTCTCTGCATGTTTCCCAGGCGAGCAATTGGCAGCATGTTCAGAACCATGTTTCTGTGAATAACTCCTGAACCGTAAGTCCTAGACGCTCGCTCTTGGCTGCATTCGATTCAGCTCGTGGCAGCCAGTCTAAAAAACACTATCTTGGACTTCTCTGCATGTTTCCCAGGCGAGAAATTGGCAGCATGTTCAGAACCATGTTTCTGTGAATAACTCCTGAACCGTAAGTCCTAGACGCTCGCTCTTGGCTGCATTCGATTCAGCTCGTGGCAGCCAGTCTAAAAAACACTATCTTGGACTTCTCTGCATGTTTCCCAGGCGAGAAATTGGCAGCATGTTCAGAACCATGTTTCTGTGAATAACTCCTGAACCGTAAGTCCTAGACGCTCGCTCTTGGCTGCATTCGATTCAGCTCGTGGCAGCCAGTCTAAAAAACACTATCTTGGACTTCTGTGCATGTTTCCCAGGCGAGAAATTGGCAGCATGTTCAGAACCATGTTTCTGTGAATAACTCCTGAACCGTAAGTCCTAGACGCTCGCTCTTGGCTGCATTCGATTCAGCTCGTGGCAGCCAGTCTAAAAAACACTATCTTGGACTTCTCTGCATGTTTCCCAGGCGAGCAATTGGCAGCATGTTCAGAACCATGTTTCTGTGAATAACTCCTGAACCGTAAGTCCTAGACGCTCGCTCTTGGCTGCATTCGATTCAGCTCGTGGCAGCCAGTCTAAAAAACACTATCTTGGACTTCTCTGCATGTTTCCCAGGCGAGCAATTGGCAGCATGTTCAGAACCATGTTTCTGTGAATAACTCCTGAACCGTAAGTCCTAGACGCTCGATCTTGGCGGCATTCGTCTCAGCGCCTGGCAATTAGTATAGGAGCACTGTGTTTGACTTCTCTGGATGTTTCCCAGGCGAGTTATTGACAAGTAAATCCTAGACGCTCGATCTTGGTTATTTTCGCTTTCGCGGCTGGCAGTAAAAAAACCATGTTTCTGTGAATAACTCCTGAACCGTAAGTCCTAGACGCTCGCTCTTGGCTGCATTCGATTCAGCTCGTGGCAGCCAGTCTAAAAAACACTATCTTGGACTTCTCTGCATGTTTCCCAGGCGAGCAATTGGCAGCATGTTCAGAACCATGTTTCTGTGAATAACTCCTGAACCGTAAGTCCTAGACGCTCGCTCTTGGCTGCATTCGATTCAGCTCGTGGCAGCCAGTCTAAAAAACACTATCTTGGACTTCTCTGCATGTTTCCCAGGCGAGAAATTGGCAGCATGTTCAGAACCATGTTTCTGTGAATAACTCCTGAACCGTAAGTCCTAGACGCTCGCTCTTGGCTGCATTCGATTCAGCTCGTGGCAGCCAGTCTAAAAAACACTATCTTGGACTTCTCTGCATGTTTCCCAGGCGAGCAATTGGCAGCATGTTCAGAACCATGTTTCTGTGAATAACTCCTGAACCGTAAGTCCTAGACGCTCGCTCTTGGCTGCATTCGATTCAGCTCGTGGCAGCCAGTCTAAAAAACACTATCTTGGACTTCTATGCATGTTTCCCAGGCGAGCAATTGGCAGCATGTTCAGAACCATGTTTCTGTGAATAACTCCTGAACCGTAAGTCCTAGACGCTCGCTCTTGGCTGCATTCGATTCAGCTCGTGGCAGCCAGTCTAAAAAACACTATCTTGGACTTCTCTGCATGTTCCTAAGGCAAATGTTTCTAAAGCTAATTCTTGAACCGTAAGTCCTAGACGCTCGATCTTGGCGGCATTCGTCTCAGCGCCAGGCAATTAGTATAGGAGCACTGTGTTTGACTTCTCTGGATGTTTCCCAGGCGAGTTATTGACAAGTAAATCCTAGACGCTCGATCTTGGTTATTTTCGCTTTCGCGGCTGGCAGTAAAAGAACCATGTTTCTGTGAATAACTCCTGAACCGTAAGTCCTAGACGCTCGCTCTTGGCTGCATTCGATTCAGCTCGTGGCAGCCAGTCTAAAAAACACTATCTTGGACTTCTCTGCTTGTTTCCCAGGCGAGCAATTGGCAGCATGTTCAGAACCATGTTTCTGTGAATAACTCCTGAACCGTAAGTCCTAGACGCTCGCTCTTGGCTGCATTCGATTCAGCTCGTGGCAGCCAGTCTAAAAAACACTATCTTGGACTTCTCTGCATGTTTCCCAGGCGAGCAATTGGCAGCATGTTCAGAACCATGTTTCTGTGAATAACTCCTGAACCGTAAGTCCTAGACGCTCGCTCTTGGCTGCATTCGATTCAGCTCGTGGCAGCCAGTCTAAAAAACACTATCTTGGACTTCTCTGCATGTTTCCCAGGCGAGCAATTGGCAGCATGTTCAGAACCATGTTTCTGTGAATAACTCCTGAACCGTAAGTCCTAGACGCTCGCTCTTGGCTGCATTCGATTCAGCTCGTGGCAGCCAGTCTAAAAAACACTATCTTGGACTTCTCTGCATGTTCCTAAGGCAAATGTTTCTAAAGCTAATTCTTGAACCGTAAGTCCTAGACGCTCGATCTTGGCGGCATTCGTCTCAGCGCCACGCAATTAGTATAGGAGCACTGTGTTTGACTTCTCTGGATGTTTCCCAGGCGAGTTATTGACAAGTAAATCCTAGACGCTCGATCTTGGTTATTTTCGCTTTCGCGGCTGGCAGTAAAAGAACCATGTTTCTGTGAATAACTCCTGAACCGTAAGTCCTAGACGCTCGCTCTTGGCTGCATTCGATTCAGCTCGTGGCAGCCAGTCTAAAAAACACTATCTCGGACTTCTCTGCATGTTTCCCAGGCGAGCAATTGGCAGCATGTTCAGAACCATATTTCTGTGAATAACTCCTGAACCGTAAGTCCTAGACGCTCGCTCTTGGCTGCATTCGATTCAGCTCGTGGCAGCCAGTCTAAAAAACACTATCTTGGACTTCTCTGCATGTTTCCCAGGCGAGAAATTGGCAGCATGTTCAGAACCATGTTTCTGTGAATAACTCCTGAACCGTAAGTCCTAGACGCTCGATCTTGGCGGCATTCGTCTCAGCGCCTGGCAATTAGTATAGGAGCACTGTGTTTGACTTCTCTGGATGTTTCCCAGGCGAGTTATTGACAAGTAAATCCTAGACGCTCGATCTTGGTTATTTTCGCTTTCGCGGCTGGCAGTAAAAAAACCATGTTTCTGTGAATAACTCCTGAACCGTAAGTCCTAGACGCTCGCTCTTGGCTGCATTCGATTCAGCTCGTGGCAGCCAGTCTAAAAAACACTATCTTGGACTTCTCTGCATGTTTCCCAGGCGAGCAATTGGCAGCATGTTCAGAACCATGTTTCTGTGAATAACTCCTGAACCGTAAGTCCTAGACGCTCGCTCTTGGCTGCATTCGATTCAGCTCGTGGCAGCCAGTCTAAAAAACACTATCTTGGACTTCTCTGCATGTTTCCCAGGCGAGAAATTGGCAGCATGTTCAGAACCATGTTTCTGTGAATAACTCCTGAACCGTAAGTCCTAGACGCTCGCTCTTGGCTGCATTCGATTCAGCTCGTGGCAGCCAGTCTAAAAAACACTATCTTGGACTTCTCTGCATGTTTCCCAGGCGAGCAATTGGCAGCATGTTCAGAACCATGTTTCTGTGAATAACTCCTGAACCGTAAGTCCTAGACGCTCGCTCTTGGCTGCATTCGATTCAGCTCGTGGCAGCCAGTCTAAAAAACACTATCTTGGACTTCTCTGCATGTTTCCCAGGCGAGCAATTGGCAGCATGTTCAGAACCATGTTTCTGTGAATAACTCCTGAACCGTAAGTCCTAGACGCTCGCTCTTGGCTGCATTCGATTCAGCTCGTGGCAGCCAGTCTAAAAAACACTATCTTGGACTTCTCTGCATGTTCCTAAGGCAAATGTTTCTAAAGCTAATTCTTGAACCGTAAGTCCTAGACGCTCGATCTTGGCGGCATTCGTCTCAGCGCCAGGCAATTAGTATAGGAGCACTGTGTTTGACTTCTCTGGATGTTTCCCAGGCGAGTTATTGACAAGTAAATCCTAGACGCTCGATCTTGGTTATTTTCGCTTTCGCGGCTGGCAGTAAAAGAACCATGTTTCTGTGAATAACTCCTGAACCGTAAGTCCTAGACGCTCGCTCTTGGCTGCATTCGATTCAGCTCGTGGCAGCCAGTCTAAAAAACACTATCTTGGACTTCTCTGCTTGTTTCCCAGGCGAGCAATTGGCAGCATGTTCAGAACCATGTTTCTGTGAATAACTCCTGAACCGTAAGTCCTAGACGCTCGCTCTTGGCTGCATTCGATTCAGCTCGTGGCAGCCAGTCTAAAAAACACTATCTTGGACTTCTCTGCATGTTTCCCAGGCGAGCAATTGGCAGCATGTTCAGAACCATGTTTCTGTGAATAACTCCTGAACCGTAAGTCCTAGACGCTCGCTCTTGGCTGCATTCGATTCAGCTCGTGGCAGCCAGTCTAAAAAACACTATCTTGGACTTCTCTGCATGTTTCCCAGGCGAGCAATTGGCAGCATGTTCAGAACCATGTTTCTGTGAATAACTCCTGAACCGTAAGTCCTAGACGCTCGCTCTTGGCTGCATTCGATTCAGCTCGTGGCAGCCAGTCTAAAAAACACTATCTTGGACTTCTCTGCATGTTTCCCAGGCGAGAAATTGGCAGCATGTTCAGAACCATGTTTCTGTGAATAACTCCTGAACCGTAAGTCCTAGACGCTCGCTCTTGGCTGCATTCGATTCAGCTCGTGGCAGCCAGTCTAAAAAACACTATCTTGGACTTCTCTGCATGTTTCCCAGACGAGAAATTGGCAGCATGTTCAGAACCATGTTTCTGTGAATAACTCCTGAACCGTAAGTCCTAGACGCTCGATCTTGGCGGCATTCGTCTCAGCGCCTGGCAATTAGTATAGGAGCACTGTGTTTGACTTCTCTGGATGTTTCCCAGGCGAGTTATTGACAAGTAAATCCTAGACGCTCGATCTTGGTTATTTTCGCTTTCGCGGCTGGCAGTAAAAAAAACCATGTTTCTGTGAATAACTCCTGAACCGTAAGTCCTAGACGCTCGCTCTTGGCTGCATTCGATTCAGCTCGTGGCAGCCAGTCTAAAAAACACTATCTTGGACTTCTCTGCATGTTTCCCAGGCGAGCAATTGGCAGCATGTTCAGAACCATGTTTCTGTGAATAACTCCTGAACCGTAAGTCCTAGACGCTCGCTCTTGGCTGCATTCGATTCAGCTCGTGGCAGCCAGTCTAAAAAACACTATCTTGGACTTCTCTGCATGTTTCCCAGGCGAGCAATTGGCAGCATGTTCAGAACCATGTTTCTGTGAATAACTCCTGAACCGTAAGTCCTAGACGCTCGATCTTGGCGGCTTTCGTCTCAGCGCCTGGCAATTAGTATAGGAGCACTGTGTTTGACTTCTCTGGATGTTTCCCAGGCGAGTTATTGACAAGTAAATCCTAGACGCTCGATCTTGGTTATTTTCGCTTTCGCGGCTGGCAGTAAAAAAACCATGTTTCTGTGAATAACTCCTGAACCGTAAGTCCTAGACGCTCGCTCTTGGCTGCATTCGATTCAGCTCGTGGCAGCCAGTCTAAAAAACACTATCTTGGACTTCTCTGCATGTTTCCCAGGCGAGCAATTGGCAGCATGTTCAGAACCATGTTTCTGTGAATAACTCCTGAACCGTAAGTCCTAGACGCTCGCTCTTGGCTGCATTCGATTCAGCTCGTGGCAGCCAGTCTAAAAAACACTATCTTGGACTTCTCTGCATGTTTCCCAGGCGAGAAATTGGCAGCATGTTCAGAACCATGTTTCTGTGAATAACTCCTGAACCGTAAGTCCTAGACGCTCGCTCTTGGCTGCATTCGATTCAGCTCGTGGCAGCCAGTCTAAAAAACACTATCTTGGACTTCTCTGCATGTTTCCCAGGCGAGAAATTGGCAGCATGTTCAGAACCATGTTTCTGTGAATAACTCCTGAACCGTAAGTCCTAGACGCTCGATCTTGGCGGCATTCGTCTCAGCGCCTGGCAATTAGTATAGGAGCACTGTGTTTGACTTCTCTGGATGTTTCCCAGGCGAGTTATTGACAAGTAAATCCTAGACGCTCGATCTTGGTTATTTTCGCTTTCGCGGCTGGCAGTAAAAGAACCATGTTTCTGTGAATAACTCCTGAACCGTAAGTCCTAGACGCTCGCTCTTGGCTGCATTCGATTCAGCTCGTGGCAGCCAGTCTAAAAAACACTATCTTGGACTTCTCTGCATGTTTCCCAGGCGAGCAATTGGCAGCATGTTCAGAACCATGTTTCTGTGAATAACTCCTGAACCGTAAGTCCTAGACGCTCGCTCTTGGCTGCATTCGATTCAGCTCGTGGCAGCCAGTCTAAAAAACACTATCTTGGACTTCTCTGCATGTTTCCCAGGCGAGAAATTGGCAGCATGTTCAGAACCATGTTTCTGTGAATAACTCCTGAACCGTAAGTCCTAGACGCTCGCTCTTGGCTGCATTCGATTCAGCTCGTGGCAGCCAGTCTAAAAAACACTATCTCGGACTTCTCTGCATGTTTCCCAGGCGAGCAATTGGCAGCATGTTCAGAACCATGTTTCTGTGAATAACTCCTGAACCGTAAGTCCTAGACGCTCGCTCTTGGCTGCATTCGATTCAGCTCGTGGCAGCCAGTCTAAAAAACACTATCTTGGACTTCTCTGCATGTTTCCCAGGCGAGAAATTGGCAGCATGTTCAGAACCATGTTTCTGTGAATAACTCCTGAACCGTAAGTCCTAGACGCTCGATCTTGGCGGCATTCGTCTCAGCGCCTGGCAATTAGTATAGGAGCACTGTGTTTGACTTCTCTGGATGTTTCCCAGGCGAGTTATTGACAAGTAAATCCTAGACGCTCGATCTTGGTTATTTTCGCTTTCGCGGCTGGCAGTAAAAGAACCATGTTTCTGTGAATAACTCCTGAACCGTAAGTCCTAGACGCTCGCTCTTGGCTGCATTCGATTCAGCTCGTGGCAGCCAGTCTAAAAAACACTATCTTGGACTTCTCTGCATGTTTCCCAGGCGAGCAATTGGCAGCATGTTCAGAACCATGTTTCTGTGAATAACTCCTGAACCGTAAGTCCTAGACGCTCGCTCTTGGCTGCATTCGATTCAGCTCGTGGCAGCCAGTCTAAAAAACACTATCTTGGACTTCTCTGCATGTTTCCCAGGCGAGAAATTGGCAGCATGTTCAGAACCATGTTTCTGTGAATAACTCCTGAACCGTAAGTCCTAGACGCTCGCTCTTGGCTGCATTCGATTCAGCTCGTGGCAGCCAGTCTAAAAAACACTATCTTGGACTTCTCTGCATGTTTCCCAGGCGAGAAATTGGCAGCATGTTCAGAACCATGTTTCTGTGAATAACTCCTGAACCGTAAGTCCTAGACGCTCGCTCTTGGCTGCATTCGATTCAGCTCGTGGCAGCCAGTCTAAAAAACACTATCTCGGACTTCTCTGCATGTTTCCCAGGCGAGCAATTGGCAGCATGTTCAGAACCATATTTCTGTGAATAACTCCTGAACCGTAAGTCCTAGACGCTCGCTCTTGGCTGCATTCGATTCAGCTCGTGGCAGCCAGTCTAAAAAACACTATCTTGGACTTCTCTGCATGTTTCCCAGGCGAGAAATTGGCAGCATGTTCAGAACCATGTTTCTGTGAATAACTCCTGAACCGTAAGTCCTAGACGCTCGATCTTGGCGGCATTCGTCTCAGCGCCTGGCAATTAGTATAGGAGCACTGTGTTTGACTTCTCTGGATGTTTCCCAGGCGAGTTATTGACAAGTAAATCCTAGACGCTCGATCTTGGTTATTTTCGCTTTCGCGGCTGGCAGTAAAAGAACCATGTTTCTGTGAATAACTCCTGAACCGTAAGTCCTAGACGCTCGCTCTTGGCTGCATTCGATTCAGCTCGTGGCAGCCAGTCTAAAAAACACTATCTTGGACTTCTCTGCATGTTTCCCAGGCGAGCAATTGGCAGCATGTTCAGAACCATGTTTCTGTGAATAACTCCTGAACCGTAAGTCCTAGACGCTCGCTCTTGGCTGCATTCGATTCAGCTCGTGGCAGCCAGTCTAAAAAACACTATCTTGGACTTCTCTGCATGTTTCCCAGGCGAGAAATTGGCAGCATGTTCAGAACCATGTTTCTGTGAATAACTCCTGAACCGTAAGTCCTAGACGCTCGCTCTTGGCTGCATTCGATTCAGCTCGTGGCAGCCAGTCTAAAAAACACTATCTTGGACTTCTCTGCATGTTTCCCAGACGAGAAATTGGCAGCATGTTCAGAACCATGTTTCTGTGAATAACTCCTGAACCGTAAGTCCTAGACGCTCGATCTTGGCGGCATTCGTCTCAGCGCCTGGCAATTAGTATAGGAGCACTGTGTTTGACTTCTCTGGATGTTTCCCAGGCGAGTTATTGACAAGTAAATCCTAGACGCTCGATCTTGGTTATTTTCGCTTTCGCGGCTGGCAGTAAAAAAACCATGTTTCTGTGAATAACTCCTGAACCGTAAGTCCTAGACGCTCGCTCTTGGCTGCATTCGATTCAGCTCGTGGCAGCCAGTCTAAAAAACACTATCTTGGACTTCTCTGCATGTTTCCCAGGCGAGAAATTGGCAGCATGTTCAGAACCATGTTTCTGTGAATAACTCCTGAACCGTAAGTCCTAGACGCTCGCTCTTGGCTGCATTCGATTCAGCTCGTGGCAGCCAGTCTAAAAAACACTATCTTGGACTTCTCTGCATGTTTCCCAGACGAGAAATTGGCAGCATGTTCAGAACCATGTTTCTGTGAATAACTCCTGAACCGTAAGTCCTAGACGCTCGATCTTGGCGGCATTCGTCTCAGCGCCTGGCAATTAGTATAGGAGCACTGTGTTTGACTTCTCTGGATGTTTCCCAGGCGAGTTATTGACAAGTAAATCCTAGACGCTCGATCTTGGTTATTTTCGCTTTCGCGGCTGGCAGTAAAAAAACCATGTTTCTGTGAATAACTCCTGAACCGTAAGTCCTAGACGCTCGCTCTTGGCTGCATTCGATTCAGCTCGTGGCAGCCAGTCTAAAAAACACTATCTTGGACTTCTCTGCATGTTTCCCAGGCGAGCAATTGGCAGCATGTTCAGAACCATGTTTCTGTGAATAACTCCTGAACCGTAAGTCCTAGACGCTCGCTCTTGGCTGCATTCGATTCAGCTCGTGGCAGCCAGTCTAAAAAACACTATCTTGGACTTCTCTGCATGTTTCCCAGGCGAGCAATTGGCAGCATGTTCAGAACCATGTTTCTGTGAATAACTCCTGAACCGTAAGTCCTAGACGCTCGATCTTGGCGGCATTCGTCTCAGCGCCTGGCAATTAGTATAGGAGCACTGTGTTTGACTTCTCTGGATGTTTCCCAGGCGAGTTATTGACAAGTAAATCCTAGACGCTCGATCTTGGTTATTTTCGCTTTCGCGGCTGGCAGTAAAAAAACCATGTTTCTGTGAATAACTCCTGAACCGTAAGTCCTAGACGCTCGCTCTTGGCTGCATTCGATTCAGCTCGTGGCAGCCAGTCTAAAAAACACTATCTTGGACTTCTCTGCATGTTTCCCAGGCGAGCAATTGGCAGCATGTTCAGAACCATGTTTCTGTGAATAACTCCTGAACCGTAAGTCCTAGACGCTCGCTCTTGGCTGCATTCGATTCAGCTCGTGGCAGCCAGTCTAAAAAACACTATCTTGGACTTCTCTGCATGTTTCCCAGGCGAGAAATTGGCAGCATGTTCAGAACCATGTTTCTGTGAATAACTCCTGAACCGTAAGTCCTAGACGCTCGATCTTGGCGGCATTCGTCTCAGCGCCTGGCAATTAGTATAGGAGCACTGTGTTTGACTTCTCTGGATGTTTCCCAGGCGAGTTATTGACAAGTAAATCCTAGACGCTCGATCTTGGTTATTTTCGCTTTCGCGGCTGGCAGTAAAAAAACCATGTTTCTGTGAATAACTCCTGAACCGTAAGTCCTAGACGCTCGCTCTTGGCTGCATTCGATTCAGCTCGTGGCAGCCAGTCTAAAAAACACTATCTTGGACTTCTCTGCATGTTTCCCAGGCGAGCAATTGGCAGCATGTTCAGAACCATGTTTCTGTGAATAACTCCTGAACCGTAAGTCCTAGACGCTCGCTCTTGGCTGCATTCGATTCAGCTCGTGGCAGCCAGTCTAAAAAACACTATCTTGGACTTCTCTGCATGTTTCCCAGGCGAGCAATTGGCAGCATGTTCAGAACCATGTTTCTGTGAATAACTCCTGAACCGTAAGTCCTAGACGCTCGATCTTGGCGGCATTCGTCTCAGCGCCTGGCAATTAGTATAGGAGCACTGTGTTTGACTTCTCTGGATGTTTCCCAGGCGAGTTATTGACAAGTAAATCCTAGACGCTCGATCTTGGTTATTTTCGCTTTCGCGGCTGGCAGTAAAAAAACCATGTTTCTGTGAATAACTCCTGAACCGTAAGTCCTAGACGCTCGCTCTTGGCTGCATTCGATTCAGCTCGTGGCAGCCAGTCTAAAAAACACTATCTTGGACTTCTCTGCATGTTTCCCAGGCGAGCAATTGGCAGCATGTTCAGAACCATGTTTCTGTGAATAACTCCTGAACCGTAAGTCCTAGACGCTCGCTCTTGGCTGCATTCGATTCAGCTCGTGGCAGCCAGTCTAAAAAACACTATCTTGGACTTCTCTGCATGTTTCCCAGGCGAGAAATTGGCAGCATGTTCAGAACCATGTTTCTGTGAATAACTCCTGAACCGTAAGTCCTAGACGCTCGCTCTTGGCTGCATTCGATTCAGCTCGTGGCAGCCAGTCTAAAAAACACTATCTTGGACTTCTCTGCATGTTTCCCAGGCGAGAAATTGGCAGCATGTTCAGAACCATGTTTCTGTGAATAACTCCTGAACCGTAAGTCCTAGACGCTCGCTCTTGGCTGCATTCGATTCAGCTCGTGGCAGCCAGTCTAAAAAACACTATCTTGGACTTCTCTGCATGTTTCCCAGGCGAGAAATTGGCAGCATGTTCAGAACCATGTTTCTGTGAATAACTCCTGAACCGTAAGTCCTAGACGCTCGCTCTTGGCTGCATTCGATTCAGCTCGTGGCAGCCAGTCTAAAAAACACTATCTTGGACTTCTCTGCATGTTTCCCAGGCGAGCAATTGGCAGCATGTTCAGAACCATGTTTCTGTGAATAACTCCTGAACCGTAAGTCCTAGACGCTCGCTCTTGGCTGCATTCGATTCAGCTCGTGGCAGCCAGTCTAAAAAACACTATCTTGGACTTCTCTGCATGTTTCCCAGGCGAGCAATTGGCAGCATGTTCAGAACCATGTTTCTGTGAATAACTCCTGAACCGTAAGTCCTAGACGCTCGATCTTGGCGGCATTCGTCTCAGCGCCTGGCAATTAGTATAGGAGCACTGTGTTTGACTTCTCTGGATGTTTCCCAGGCGAGTTATTGACAAGTAAATCCTAGACGCTCGATCTTGGTTATTTTCGCTTTCGCGGCTGGCAGTAAAAAAACCATGTTTCTGTGAATAACTCCTGAACCGTAAGTCCTAGACGCTCGCTCTTGGCTGCATTCGATTCAGCTCGTGGCAGCCAGTCTAAAAAACACTATCTTGGACTTCTCTGCATGTTTCCCAGGCGAGCAATTGGCAGCATGTTCAGAACCATGTTTCTGTGAATAACTCCTGAACCGTAAGTCCTAGACGCTCGCTCTTGGCTGCATTCGATTCAGCTCGTGGCAGCCAGTCTAAAAAACACTATCTTGGACTTCTCTGCATGTTTCCCAGGCGAGAAATTGGCAGCATGTTCAGAACCATGTTTCTGTGAATAACTCCTGAACCGTAAGTCCTAGACGCTCGCTCTTGGCTGCATTCGATTCAGCTCGTGGCAGCCAGTCTAAAAAACACTATCTTGGACTTCTCTGCATGTTTCCCAGGCGAGCAATTGGCAGCATGTTCAGAACCATGTTTCTGTGAATAACTCCTGAACCGTAAGTCCTAGACGCTCGCTCTTGGCTGCATTCGATTCAGCTCGTGGCAGCCAGTCTAAAAAACACTATCTTGGACTTCTCTGCATGTTTCCCAGGCGAGCAATTGGCAGCATGTTCAGAACCATGTTTCTGTGAATAACTCCTGAACCGTAAGTCCTAGACGCTCGCTCTTGGCTGCATTCGATTCAGCTCGTGGCAGCCAGTCTAAAAAACACTATCTTGGACTTCTCTGCATGTTCCTAAGGCAAATGTTTCTAAAGCTAATTCTTGAACCGTAAGTCCTAGACGCTCGATCTTGGCGGCATTCGTCTCAGCGCCAGGCAATTAGTATAGGAGCACTGTGTTTGACTTCTCTGGATGTTTCCCAGGCGAGTTATTGACAAGTAAATCCTAGACGCTCGATCTTGGTTATTTTCGCTTTCGCGGCTGGCAGTAAAAGAACCATGTTTCTGTGAATAACTCCTGAACCGTAAGTCCTAGACGCTCGCTCTTGGCTGCATTCGATTCAGCTCGTGGCAGCCAGTCTAAAAAACACTATCTTGGACTTCTCTGCTTGTTTCCCAGGCGAGCAATTGGCAGCATGTTCAGAACCATGTTTCTGTGAATAACTCCTGAACCGTAAGTCCTAGACGCTCGCTCTTGGCTGCATTCGATTCAGCTCGTGGCAGCCAGTCTAAAAAACACTATCTTGGACTTCTCTGCATGTTTCCCAGGCGAGCAATTGGCAGCATGTTCAGAACCATGTTTCTGTGAATAACTCCTGAACCGTAAGTCCTAGACGCTCGCTCTTGGCTGCATTCGATTCAGCTCGTGGCAGCCAGTCTAAAAAACACTATCTTGGACTTCTCTGCATGTTTCCCAGGCGAGCAATTGGCAGCATGTTCAGAACCATGTTTCTGTGAATAACTCCTGAACCGTAAGTCCTAGACGCTCGCTCTTGGCTGCATTCGATTCAGCTCGTGGCAGCCAGTCTAAAAAACACTATCTTGGACTTCTCTGCATGTTCCTAAGGCAAATGTTTCTAAAGCTAATTCTTGAACCGTAAGTCCTAGACGCTCGATCTTGGCGGCATTCGTCTCAGCGCCACGCAATTAGTATAGGAGCACTGTGTTTGACTTCTCTGGATGTTTCCCAGGCGAGTTATTGACAAGTAAATCCTAGACGCTCGATCTTGGTTATTTTCGCTTTCGCGGCTGGCAGTAAAAGAACCATGTTTCTGTGAATAACTCCTGAACCGTAAGTCCTAGACGCTCGCTCTTGGCTGCATTCGATTCAGCTCGTGGCAGCCAGTCTAAAAAACACTATCTCGGACTTCTCTGCATGTTTCCCAGGCGAGCAATTGGCAGCATGTTCAGAACCATATTTCTGTGAATAACTCCTGAACCGTAAGTCCTAGACGCTCGCTCTTGGCTGCATTCGATTCAGCTCGTGGCAGCCAGTCTAAAAAACACTATCTTGGACTTCTCTGCATGTTTCCCAGGCGAGAAATTGGCAGCATGTTCAGAACCATGTTTCTGTGAATAACTCCTGAACCGTAAGTCCTAGACGCTCGATCTTGGCGGCATTCGTCTCAGCGCCTGGCAATTAGTATAGGAGCACTGTGTTTGACTTCTCTGGATGTTTCCCAGGCGAGTTATTGACAAGTAAATCCTAGACGCTCGATCTTGGTTATTTTCGCTTTCGCGGCTGGCAGTAAAAAAACCATGTTTCTGTGAATAACTCCTGAACCGTAAGTCCTAGACGCTCGCTCTTGGCTGCATTCGATTCAGCTCGTGGCAGCCAGTCTAAAAAACACTATCTTGGACTTCTCTGCATGTTTCCCAGGCGAGCAATTGGCAGCATGTTCAGAACCATGTTTCTGTGAATAACTCCTGAACCGTAAGTCCTAGACGCTCGCTCTTGGCTGCATTCGATTCAGCTCGTGGCAGCCAGTCTAAAAAACACTATCTTGGACTTCTCTGCATGTTTCCCAGGCGAGAAATTGGCAGCATGTTCAGAACCATGTTTCTGTGAATAACTCCTGAACCGTAAGTCCTAGACGCTCGCTCTTGGCTGCATTCGATTCAGCTCGTGGCAGCCAGTCTAAAAAACACTATCTTGGACTTCTCTGCATGTTTCCCAGGCGAGAAATTGGCAGCATGTTCAGAACCATGTTTCTGTGAATAACTCCTGAACCGTAAGTCCTAGACGCTCGATCTTGGCGGCATTCGTCTCAGCGCCTGGCAATTAGTATAGGAGCACTGTGTTTGACTTCTCTGGATGTTTCCCAGGCGAGTTATTGACAAGTAAATCCTAGACGCTCGATCTTGGTTATTTTCGCTTTCGCGGCTGGCAGTAAAAGAACCATGTTTCTGTGAATAACTCCTGAACCGTAAGTCCTAGACGCTCGCTCTTGGCTGCATTCGATTCAGCTCGTGGCAGCCAGTCTAAAAAACACTATCTTGGACTTCTCTGCATGTTTCCCAGGCGAGCAATTGGCAGCATGTTCAGAACCATGTTTCTGTGAATAACTCCTGAACCGTAAGTCCTAGACGCTCGCTCTTGGCTGCATTCGATTCAGCTCGTGGCAGCCAGTCTAAAAAACACTATCTTGGACTTCTCTGCATGTTTCCCAGGCGAGAAATTGGCAGCATGTTCAGAACCATGTTTCTGTGAATAACTCCTGAACCGTAAGTCCTAGACGCTCGATCTTGGCGGCATTCGTCTCAGCGCCTGGCAATTAGTATAGGAGCACTGTGTTTGACTTCTCTGGATGTTTCCCAGGCGAGTTATTGACAAGTAAATCCTAGACGCTCGATCTTGGTTATTTTCGCTTTCGCGGCTGGCAGTAAAAGAACCATGTTTCTGTGAATAACTCCTGAACCGTAAGTCCTAGACGCTCGCTCTTGGCTGCATTCGATTCAGCTCGTGGCAGCCAGTCTAAAAAACACTATCTTGGACTTCTCTGCATGTTTCCCAGGCGAGCAATTGGCAGCATGTTCAGAACCATGTTTCTGTGAATAACTCCTGAACCGTAAGTCCTAGACGCTCGCTCTTGGCTGCATTCGATTCAGCTCGTGGCAGCCAGTCTAAAAAACACTATCTTGGACTTCTCTGCATGTTTCCCAGGCGAGAAATTGGCAGCATGTTCAGAACCATGTTTCTGTGAATAACTCCTGAACCGTAAGTCCTAGACGCTCGCTCTTGGCTGCATTCGATTCAGCTCGTGGCAGCCAGTCTAAAAAACACTATCTTGGACTTCTCTGCATGTTTCCCAGGCGAGAAATTGGCAGCATGTTCAGAACCATGTTTCTGTGAATAACTCCTGAACCGTAAGTCCTAGACGCTCGCTCTTGGCTGCATTCGATTCAGCTCGTGGCAGCCAGTCTAAAAAACACTATCTCGGACTTCTCTGCATGTTTCCCAGGCGAGCAATTGGCAGCATGTTCAGAACCATATTTCTGTGAATAACTCCTGAACCGTAAGTCCTAGACGCTCGCTCTTGGCTGCATTCGATTCAGCTCGTGGCAGCCAGTCTAAAAAACACTATCTTGGACTTCTCTGCATGTTTCCCAGGCGAGAAATTGGCAGCATGTTCAGAACCATGTTTCTGTGAATAACTCCTGAACCGTAAGTCCTAGACGCTCGATCTTGGCGGCATTCGTCTCAGCGCCTGGCAATTAGTATAGGAGCACTGTGTTTGACTTCTCTGGATGTTTCCCAGGCGAGTTATTGACAAGTAAATCCTAGACGCTCGATCTTGGTTATTTTCGCTTTCGCGGCTGGCAGTAAAAGAACCATGTTTCTGTGAATAACTCCTGAACCGTAAGTCCTAGACGCTCGCTCTTGGCTGCATTCGATTCAGCTCGTGGCAGCCAGTCTAAAAAACACTATCTTGGACTTCTCTGCATGTTTCCCAGGCGAGCAATTGGCAGCATGTTCAGAACCATGTTTCTGTGAATAACTCCTGAACCGTAAGTCCTAGACGCTCGCTCTTGGCTGCATTCGATTCAGCTCGTGGCAGCCAGTCTAAAAAACACTATCTTGGACTTCTCTGCATGTTTCCCAGGCGAGAAATTGGCAGCATGTTCAGAACCATGTTTCTGTGAATAACTCCTGAACCGTAAGTCCTAGACGCTCGCTCTTGGCTGCATTCGATTCAGCTCGTGGCAGCCAGTCTAAAAAACACTATCTTGGACTTCTCTGCATGTTTCCCAGACGAGAAATTGGCAGCATGTTCAGAACCATGTTTCTGTGAATAACTCCTGAACCGTAAGTCCTAGACGCTCGATCTTGGCGGCATTCGTCTCAGCGCCTGGCAATTAGTATAGGAGCACTGTGTTTGACTTCTCTGGATGTTTCCCAGGCGAGTTATTGACAAGTAAATCCTAGACGCTCGATCTTGGTTATTTTCGCTTTCGCGGCTGGCAGTAAAAAAACCATGTTTCTGTGAATAACTCCTGAACCGTAAGTCCTAGACGCTCGCTCTTGGCTGCATTCGATTCAGCTCGTGGCAGCCAGTCTAAAAAACACTATCTTGGACTTCTGCATGTTTCCCAGGCGAGAAATTGGCAGCATGTTCAGAACCATGTTTCTGTGAATAACTCCTGAACCGTAAGTCCTAGACGCTCGCTCTTGGCTGCATTCGATTCAGCTCGTGGCAGCCAGTCTAAAAAACACTATCTTGGACTTCTCTGCATGTTTCCCAGACGAGAAATTGGCAGCATGTTCAGAACCATGTTTCTGTGAATAACTCCTGAACCGTAAGTCCTAGACGCTCGATCTTGGCGGCATTCGTCTCAGCGCCTGGCAATTAGTATAGGAGCACTGTGTTTGACTTCTCTGGATGTTTCCCAGGCGAGTTATTGACAAGTAAATCCTAGACGCTCGATCTTGGTTATTTTCGCTTTCGCGGCTGGCAGTAAAAAAACCATGTTTCTGTGAATAACTCCTGAACCGTAAGTCCTAGACGCTCGCTCTTGGCTGCATTCGATTCAGCTCGTGGCAGCCAGTCTAAAAAACACTATCTTGGACTTCTCTGCATGTTTCCCAGGCGAGCAATTGGCAGCATGTTCAGAACCATGTTTCTGTGAATAACTCCTGAACCGTAAGTCCTAGACGCTCGCTCTTGGCTGCATTCGATTCAGCTCGTGGCAGCCAGTCTAAAAAACACTATCTTGGACTTCTCTGCATGTTTCCCAGGCGAGCAATTGGCAGCATGTTCAGAACCATGTTTCTGTGAATAACTCCTGAACCGTAAGTCCTAGACGCTCGCTCTTGGCTGCATTCGATTCAGCTCGTGGCAGCCAGTCTAAAAAACACTATCTTGGACTTCTCTGCATGTTCCTAAGGCAAATGTTTCTAAAGCTAATTCTTGAACCGTAAGTCCTAGACGCTCGATCTTGGCGGCATTCGTCTCAGCGCCACGCAATTAGTATAGGAGCACTGTGTTTGACTTCTCTGGATGTTTCCCAGGCGAGTTATTGACAAGTAAATCCTAGACGCTCGATCTTGGTTATTTTCGCTTTCGCGGCTGGCAGTAAAAGAACCATGTTTCTGTGAATAACTCCTGAACCGTAAGTCCTAGACGCTCGCTCTTGGCTGCATTCGATTCAGCTCGTGGCAGCCAGTCTAAAAAACACTATCTTGGACTTCTCTGCATGTTTCCCAGGCGAGCAATTGGCAGCATGTTCAGAACCATGTTTCTGTGAATAACTCCTGAACCGTAAGTCCTAGACGCTCGCTCTTGGCTGCATTCGATTCAGCTCGTGGCAGCCAGTCTAAAAAACACTATCTTGGACTTCTCTGCATGTTTCCCAGGCGAGAAATTGGCAGCATGTTCAGAACCATGTTTCTGTGAATAACTCCTGAACCGTAAGTCCTAGACGCTCGCTCTTGGCTGCATTCGATTCAGCTCGTGGCAGCCAGTCTAAAAAACACTATCTCGGACTTCTCTGCATGTTTCCCAGGCGAGCAATTGGCAGCATGTTCAGAACCATATTTCTGTGAATAACTCCTGAACCGTAAGTCCTAGACGCTCGCTCTTGGCTGCATTCGATTCAGCTCGTGGCAGCCAGTCTAAAAAACACTATCTTGGACTTCTCTGCATGTTTCCCAGGCGAGAAATTGGCAGCATGTTCAGAACCATGTTTCTGTGAATAACTCCTGAACCGTAAGTCCTAGACGCTCGATCTTGGCGGCATTCGTCTCAGCGCCTGGCAATTAGTATAGGAGCACTGTGTTTGACTTCTCTGGATGTTTCCCAGGCGAGTTATTGACAAGTAAATCCTAGACGCTCGATCTTGGTTATTTTCGCTTTCGCGGCTGGCAGTAAAAAAACCATGTTTCTGTGAATAACTCCTGAACCGTAAGTCCTAGACGCTCGCTCTTGGCTGCATTCGATTCAGCTCGTGGCAGCCAGTCTAAAAAACACTATCTTGGACTTCTCTGCATGTTTCCCAGGCGAGCAATTGGCAGCATGTTCAGAACCATGTTTCTGTGAATAACTCCTGAACCGTAAGTCCTAGACGCTCGCTCTTGGCTGCATTCGATTCAGCTCGTGGCAGCCAGTCTAAAAAACACTATCTTGGACTTCTCTGCATGTTTCCCAGACGAGAAATTGGCAGCATGTTCAGAACCATGTTTCTGTGAATAACTCCTGAACCGTAAGTCCTAGACGCTCGCTCTTGGCTGCATTCGATTCAGCTCGTGGCAGCCAGTCTAAAAAACACTATCTTGGACTTCTCTGCATGTTTCCCAGGCGAGAAATTGGCAGCATGTTCAGAACCATGTTTCTGTGAATAACTCCTGAACCGTAAGTCCTAGACGCTCGATCTTGGCGGCATTCGTCTCAGCGCCTGGCAATTAGTATAGGAGCACTGTGTTTGACTTCTCTGGATGTTTCCCAGGCGAGTTATTGACAAGTAAATCCTAGACGCTCGATCTTGGTTATTTTCGCTTTCGCGGCTGGCAGTAAAAGAACCATGTTTCTGTGAATAACTCCTGAACCGTAAGTCCTAGACGCTCGCTCTTGGCTGCATTCGATTCAGCTCGTGGCAGCCAGTCTAAAAAACACTATCTTGGACTTCTCTGCATGTTTCCCAGGCGAGCAATTGGCAGCATGTTCAGAACCATGTTTCTGTGAATAACTCCTGAACCGTAAGTCCTAGACGCTCGCTCTTGGCTGCATTCGATTCAGCTCGTGGCAGCCAGTCTAAAAAACACTATCTTGGACTTCTCTGCATGTTTCCCAGGCGAGAAATTGGCAGCATGTTCAGAACCATGTTTCTGTGAATAACTCCTGAACCGTAAGTCCTAGACGCTCGATCTTGGCGGCATTCGTCTCAGCGCCTGGCAATTAGTATAGGAGCACTGTGTTTGACTTCTCTGGATGTTTCCCAGGCGAGTTATTGACAAGTAAATCCTAGACGCTCGATCTTGGTTATTTTCGCTTTCGCGGCTGGCAGTAAAAGAACCATGTTTCTGTGAATAACTCCTGAACCGTAAGTCCTAGACGCTCGCTCTTGGCTGCATTCGATTCAGCTCGTGGCAGCCAGTCTAAAAAACACTATCTTGGACTTCTCTGCATGTTTCCCAGGCGAGCAATTGGCAGCATG